>NC_053112.1:30232582-30387582 GCF_010015445.1 Perca fluviatilis
TAAGCTCCAAGGCGGAAACACCGTCCGGTCAGCTTATACAACGTTGGTAACATTGATTTAACGGCTTCGAGGGCAGCCATTTGCATCGAGGATTTTGTAATCGAATTATTCGGAAGCTATTCGAGGAAACCCGCTTTCAGCCCTACCTATATGTTGTTTGTAATAATGTAAACAAGGTCAGAACAGTAACACCAAGCCTGGAGCAGAGCCTAGCTCTCTAAACCTCCCATTCAGAATTCAGAAAATAAATTCACCAGCCTTCAATCTGCTCTCAATAATTTGCGCTGTAGCTTTCCAATTATCCTAAGTGAGTGATTTAAAGATTCCCCGCTACACAGCTACGCACAGTCACACAAAGAGGTTTGTGTATGGCAAGGAATCACTTAACAGAGTGCCTCAAGACAACTGCAAATCCCCTTTCCTGCCATTTCTCACTCTCAAATGTGCAGACACCAAGAAAAAAATAAAAGTCCTGCTCTCTGTGACTGTTGTTATTTCTCAGGGCTGCAATCAAATCAAAGTGTTGTTCCCTGTCAGTTTTTTTAAAAAAGAATCCTTGAGCATGTAACTGCAAATACAATATTCTTGATAACCATTACCTCAGTTGGCCCAGCATACATCATGGGTGAAGGAAAAATAGCCACGATGGTAGAGTCTGGATTCAGGACGCCCTCCTCCAGCACAGCGGCATGCTGCTTCATTCGCCAGGGCAGCGGCACATCATCGTCCTTGGTCCAACCTCCCAGTGGGTGGAGCAGCAGAACAGGCCGGCGGTAGCCTCGCTCGATGAGGCGCTTGTGGGTATCCTGCATCAGAAGAGCATGGCCGTTGTGGACTGGGTTGCGAAGCTGAAAGGCAAATACAGCATCTAAATAGAGAGAAAGGAGGGTGAAAAGGGTCTGTTAAACACATCTGTACAAAACAAACAAAAGGCCACAATGTACCCAGAGATAATTAAGCAGCTCAGTGCCCAACCACTGAAACCACATACAGTGAGGGACTGAATCACACCAAAGCTTTCTCTCCCATGAATTCTTTCTATGTTTCTTTCTCAAAGACTAAACAAAGAATAACAGCATTGAAGTGAGTCGACTACCCAGCGTGTCCTCTCCTTATTAGGAAAAATAGGTAACAGTTTATAAATATTGTGACACTACTGTCTCTCTAAAAGTCCTTGGATTAATATCTCGTCACCGTTTTAATTTAGTTCGGTCGTAAAATAAACAAGAACCAACAGAACTTGAACCCATACCTGCATTCATTTCTTTAAACTTCTGTTTGAGCTCAGTGGGTGTCAGTCGGTACTGATCGAGTTCGTCGTTCCAGTAGATCCTGTCCAGAACCTGCAGGTCTCCCCCAACCAGCCAGTCCCCACTTTCCATCACCATCTGAAATAGGAGTCACAATGATCATGACAGGGAACACAACTCAAACATGATCCAGACTTAAGACTCTGTGGTCCATAAATGCTTCACTGTGCTGGAACCAGGCCAGCAGGAATTCTAATAAAGCTCCCAAGTTATTACCCAGTCGCAACAGGGCCACACCAGCATAACTCAAAGTCTCCGTGTCGTTAAACAGTCAACAAAACTCTGGCATGCCCACTCTTCTGCACTTTTCCATGTGTCTACTACCTTAAATTCAATAACAGAAGAGACAAAATCAGATTGAATTCCAATATAAAACCTGGTGATGAGCCTTTATATGACCACATTGGAGAGATTAATCCAACAATGCCACAGAAGTACTAAGGATTCAGGCAAAGGCTGCTATTGTTTCAGGCAATAGCTTTCGCCTGCCTCTTGTGGCATTTATGACACTGTAGCTAGAGTTACTGAAAAGAGTGGGCTGTGCGATGTTAATGTGATACAAAGTGACAATTCTTTACAGGCTCTGTAATAAAACAAGCACAGCTCCAGCACCAATATAGAGAGAACTCAAACAAAGGCCACAAATGAAACATGAAGTGTGTAAGCATTGCGAAAAAGACTTTTGGAAGTTGATAAAAAAAGATGTCACTTATTTCATTTCACATGTAATTTGTCATGGGAAAAATCCCTCTTTGAAATCCATACTTTACAAACAGACTGCATTCAGTTTGATCTGGAAAGCAATACATAAAAATCAGAAAGTTGTCAGCTGTAGGAGTGTCTACGTGATGTGGTCGATATCAACTTGGCTTTGTTGTGAGACGTTTTGAGGATGGTGTCGGGATTTGGTTTCCACACTCAATTAATTCAATCTGTCCACCGCTGGCCTGAGAAGAGTCATTGAAAGATGCTTAACATTCTTATTCTTTGGAGCGAACAACAGCAAAGACAAGTCGCAATTTATTTTCCCAACATAAGTGAATGGAAAAATATAATGCCCGGTGGATATATCAAAGGAGAAGAGATCTACACAACGGACACATGTGCTCTGTTTAATCGTTATAAAGTGCCCCAGGACTTCACATGTGAAAAGGGCCCTTGCCAAATAAACACACTACACCATGGTTTCCGATGAAGGGGGCTCCTGTCTGACAGACAGGTAAACAGGAAAAAGTGGATTAACTACATGTAATATAGAGCAGGCCGTTTTTAGTCAGAAAGAGATGGGGTAACACTTATGCACACACACACACACACACACTAATGAGTGACACCTTAATCACGACAAGCTGAGCACACATGTTCAGCTGTGACAGGTTAGAGTAGATAAAGAATGACAGTTGTGGAAATACAGAGTTAAAAGCCAGCGCTGAGGCATCAGGTGTTGATACTAGAGAGTTAAAGTAACAATTTATGAAACTGGCAGCCTTCTGCATCCTAAAACACATTACCAAGCCAGATTTAATCATGAACAAGGTGAGACAAAAAAACAAAATCTGCTAAGATGAAGGTCTAGCTGAGAAGCAGGTCTGGTGCTCGAGTTGATCTAGAATAGAAGAGAATAGGGCTTTACAAAAAATGAGCCAATGAGTACAGTAAGTCTGACCTCATGGGGTAAAATCACTAAATACCATATAGGTTATTATCAGTCTTGCACCTTTGCCAATATACAAGAGGCCAGCCAACTGCATTAATCTTGAAAACAATGGAATTTAAAATTAGCCAGACAGACAAGCAACTTTTAAAAGTGACCTTGCACTCCCCGTCCACGCGGACGGATTTATAAAAAGTCAATCTGACATCTGTCTTTGTCTGCCACGCCAGACTGTTCTGTTCTTTTCCAGCTACAAGCCAGTGCGACTTTCCGCAGGGTGCGCAGGATCATTTCAGGACGTTATCTCGCCACCGAGTCTACCTGAGCCCCAGAGCAGTCGATAGGAGACAGATGGAAACAATTCCCGGCTATATTTGGAGAAGGGTTGGGTGAGCGGAAAGGTGGAAGCTGGCAGGGATTCGACGGTCTGTTGAGCTGAGCAGTACGATCTCAAACGCATTTGGTGGAGGCTGAGTAAGACTCAGCATCCAAATATAACACCTACAAAATGAGAGTGGACCAAAAAGATCAAGTGATTATACTGGGCGTCCTGACAGAATGTGAGAAGAGCTCCACTCCTCCACCTATTCAGTCTTTCCATCAGCAATGTGAAGAGGTCAACTCGGATCTGTCTTCCATCAGTGCCGAAGCAAGCGAGGCAGTTTGCTTTCGCATGCAGTGTGTTTATCACATAGCACACTGAGACACAATACTGCTCGGTATTTAGCTTATAATGTAAATTCAGTTTTCAGCTAATTAAATGTACCTTGATGTAGGGTGGTCTTTGCAGGTGGTGCCCCACTGGCGAGCACATCGCTCTTCTTTGCGGTGTTCATAAAACTCGGGGTTGCGAAGGATGGCCACTCGTCTGCCCTCGTAGACCAAGGCCATAGCTGTCACGCCATCTAAACGCTCTTTATCTGCAGTAGAGACCGGCAGCACCACAGGCACGGACAGGTTGATGACGCCACCTAGGACAATGGAAAATGAAGAACATTTTGTGGGTGAAAGACATATTTATGCAGAGAGAAAACACATTAGTGCTTCAATTAACTATTGTCATTATGAAGTAATATGCTGGTCATTTGCTTAAATAATCAATTAACCATTTTGTCTAAAAAGAAAAAAATGTCAGAAGATAGTAATTATTACTTCACAAAGCCCAAGTTGACATACAGTATTTAAATTGCTTGTTTTGTCTGACCAACAGTCCAAAACCCAAAGAAATTCAGTTTCCCATCAAATATATTTCAGGGATATCAGGCCATATAAATACAATCCATTTACTATGACAACATTATGTGTCAAAGCCTCTCATTTTGGAAGCTAAAACAGAAGAATATTGATATTTATGCTTGAAATGACTGACACTGACTTTAATTATTGTTGCCGATCAACAAATTAAGAATTGTTTCAGCTCTAAAATACATAGAAGTGCGCTACTACTACTACATTATATTATCCAGTAAGTTAAAATCCTAAGAGAATGTCTTCTCAGATTTTCTTTTTTATTCTGTTGTTTTACTGTAACCTTGTATAAAAACCCTGGCATCTGGTCAGAGAGAATTCTACAGCTTTTTGTGAACTCCTGTCTCCACTGCGCAGTGATTAAAACTCATCTGAACCACCCACTGAATTGGACCTGAGAGAACTTTTTCTGCACTATGGAGCAATGTTTTTACGAGTGGGCCCCCCTTTCATCTGTATCATGCTTGTACACAAGCGTGCAATGCAATACACAGTCCCCGCACCATTTTCAAGCTGTTCCACTGATCAGCACTTGGCGGCGATAACACACCAACAAGTAAAGCAGACTTCTGCAAGCTAGCAAACATTGCACAGTTAAAAATATTTTCTAAAAATCAGCTTTGCAAAAGTTGAATGAAGGAAATGCATTCAACGTGATTGTTAGACCTTGAAGGTTAACTACCGTTTTTTTTCTTCAACTTGGACCCTATTTTCCTATGTTTTTGTGTCTAAGTGACTGTATTAAGCGAGATCGCTGCAGTCGGCAGCGGCGAAACACGCTACAATGTAAGTTAATAAGGCAATTGTGCAGCTTGTATTTATTTTCACAAAAGTGTTCGTTTTGCCACTGACAGGATCAGATTAATATTATATGTGCTGACAACATTATGGAAAGGATTTCTAAGGGTTAGGCCGACCTTTTACCTTAAAAGAGTAAGATCCTTTTTTAAACATCCACCATTGTGTTCGCTAAAGCCACCAGACTCAGATGTAAATAAACAGTAATTTTAGCATCGTAAAATACACTTCATTCAAAGTCAACAAAAATTAAATAAAACGTATGAAGACGTTTGGGGTCATCTTTCTACTTTTCCAACCATCACAACTCTAGTTGTGGTTGAAATAAACACATTTTACACAGTTTACCAATTTACATGTGAAAATATGTTGGCTCTGTACACGCTATACAGTGTTTTTTTGTTATTTATTTATTTTTTTTTTTAAATGGAGTCTGGTGGGTTTAGCGCTACCGACCTCAGAGGGGTTTCTGGTTAAACAGACACGTCTCGAAGAGATTTTAAAAAGGTCTCTCTCTGTTGGAATCCTTTCCATAATGTTGTCAGACACTTAGAATAATAATCAGAGCCTTTTAGTAGCAAAAAACAGCACTTTTAGCGGACAAAACTGACGCTGAACATTTGCCCCATAGGGTTACATTGTTGCTGCCAGTTACGGCATTCACACTTAAAACTGGACCAATTTCAAAGATTGCTGTTCCTAGCAGTCACTTACACACAAAAACATAGGAAAACAGGGTCCACAAAAACGGTAGTTACCCTTTAAAAACAAAAACTATGTGTTTTAGTGGGAAACACTGAATCTAAACAAAACTTTTGTTGGTTTACAAGAAAACTCCACAGGGCACCTTTAATATCGGATAACAATCCAAGAAAAACAATTAAAAGGTTAAAACATTTAAAAGGTTAGTATACTCAAGAAAACAGCTCAACTATTCTGATCAAGTTTCCATTCTGTACCCCTTCAGGCTAAATGTGGGATATACAGCTAAACCACAGGCTACAGTGAGTCTTCAAGGCTGCAATTTAAGAAGCTAGAGGAGAAAAATCCCCTCTTAAGCTAAGCTGGAGCTTGACCCTTTCTCGTTCCATGATTTGAGCTGTGCAGTGACAGCGTTCTGTTGCAGGGTTCATTTTGCCATCCAGGTTGATGAAAATGTTTGGACCGACACGCTTTTCACATCACATCACAGATCAAATGCAGTGGAAAGAGGAGGGAACGCCAACTGTTGCTGCCCCCACCTCCCCCAGGACCCTCTTCTCGCCCCCTCTGTCACAGTGTAGAGCTTACAGCTGGTTTTAATAAAACACACGCTCAAGACTGCCAAATGTCCGAGTGAGAGAGACACAAGCTTGGATTTGGGTCTGTTTATTTTTGCAGACTATTTGATTAGTCAAACATGCAGCTTTCTGCTTCCCAACCAGTTTTAGTGTTATAGTTTGGGCAATCAATCCTTTCACTGTCAAATCCCTGGAAGGAAGTGAAAATGGACAAATGGTGGTGTGTGGTGTCAATCAATACAGAAGCCTCTTCCTCTGGGTCCCTCTCCCTCCGGACAAACAGGAAAAGTGGAATCAGGACTTTTTACATCGATATATATTTTTTCCCCCTGGTTTGTCCGGACAGCTTGGTTTCACAGGCTAGGTATCTTGCTTTCAGGAAAGAACGTAAATCAAGTTGTAAGAAATTGATGGCTTTATGCTTCAGTGACGACAGCAGATCTAATATATACCTGTCAAAATCTCAAAATGAAATACAGGCTATGTTAACTTTTAATTTATTTTATGTATTTTTCCTTTTACTGTGTGTGTAGCAAAGTATTTGGCATCACAGCACACAACTGAGGTTTGAGTGGTCATATGGGCAATAAAACTAAATTGACTTTTTCTTGGAATTTCAAACAATACATGAGAAATTGCAGTAATTACATCAAGAGACTCTACACCCCTAATGATATCTGTTTTCTGAAAAGTGCCAAAAAAAGTAAGGCATCCCTGAGACTTGGGTGCAACTGGACTGATTACTTCATCAACATGATATACAACATCATCATTCTTACAATTCTGCATCTAAATAATTTCCAAGTTTATCAATGTGTCATTCAGCCACCTAGCCAAGCTTTACATCCATGCTGTATGAATAACAATGGAGCACTTCTTCAGCATGTCAGCCCGCAAGATAAAAACTAATTTAAACCATCCAACAGTACAAAATCTGCTTTGCGGTTTGCAGGGACACATGCAGGGAGTATTTGTTAATCTAATTTAACACTCCATTTAATCAGAGTGCTCAATTTGTATTGGAGTAAAGTAAAAAAATGTGAGAGGAACACGAAAAGCTACAGCTGAAAGACACGTGAGGTTCATCAGACAAAAATAATACAAAACTCCTACAGTTCATAAGTGTCTAATGATAGACACTTAAGGGGTAAACTGAAAGGACAGGTTAACTGAGAGCATATTGTGATGCTCACAGTGCTCAATTTCTAGTATATGTAGGTATAGTATGGGTGATAGAAATGTGTGCAGAAAGAAAGCCAGACACTATTTCTGTCAGCAATCCTTTTTGTGAGTGCTCATCTCCATCTAGTGCCTTTCTCAAGTATAGCAATACTGAATTGTAAAATTTTATATAAAAATGCTATTTTCCTTAAAAAAAATAAATGACATCTTACCATCCAGCAGGCAGTCAAAATGAAGACACTGCAAATACTCTCTCTCTCTCATAAAGCCATTCAGAGGAGTGGCCCAGCCTTCAGCCAGCACCTGCACCCACTGCATGTCCACCTGACATGATCACACACACACACACAGTCACATACAATGGGTAACGTGTTGACCAGCAACTTATTATATGCAGTTGAAATCAAAATTGATAGGTAAATCATGCATCGTTGTATAGATAAATGACTAACAACTGCTCTATTACAGTACATAGTTATTTGGCTTCATTTATTTATTAAGATTGATCTAAATCAAAAAAGAAAACCAGAAGCACCTTTCCAATCTGTACAGCAGGCAGAGTCTCTGCATCAGCCTTAGCCAGGTCCAGTTTATTCTCCTGAACGTACAGCTCTTTCACTTCATAAGACGCATCAACAGGAACTATATCCTGCAGAAAATAATGTGAAATTAATTATGAATAAAACATCCTGCATAAGCACACCAAATTCACTCTGATAAAGGTTTACTATTCACGAAACAAATATTAACATGATACAGTGTAGATGCAGTCACATAACATTCATTCAAACAGGAGGCTTCTCTGCCCCCTTTTGGCCAATAGAGGAATGATGACACAGTTTTATGTATCAAGTCTGAACTTCCAGCCTCTAGCGGTCTGGGATGCTCGCACATCGCATATTCTTTAAAAGGGGACATAGCCAATAAAACAGCAACTGATTCAAACCATGACACACATATTTTAAGCATGTCAAAGCAGGATATATCTTCCCCTCACCCTCTCTTGAAGCAGGTCAATGAGCTGCTGTATGCACTCATTCACACTGCAGGAGTCGGTCTTTAGCACCAGCTCTGGGGCCTCTGGCTTCTCGTACTCGGAGTCAATTCCAGTGAAACCTAATAAAAAAAAAAGAGAATTATATTCACATTCTTTATTTTCTATATAAATTATTCAAAACCTAATCGACATAAAAAGATTTCCATTATTGAATAGATGTAAAATCACTGTACACAGCATCTGTAAACCTTAACTGTTGAAATACCCTTTAAGTCAGTACCACAATCATGATTAATAAGTTTTTTCTCCATATTATTATATGAAGAATTACGACATGAGTGGGTTTAGCAGAGCCAGAAGTAGCAATTGATTAGAAAACAGTGACATAAGCTACAATAAATGTTTGTTAGCGATTTAAGTGGCGCTTCAGAGAACAAATCATAGGGGTGTACCACAAGGCGAGATTGGTGCCACAGCAAGGTACTTTGAGTCTAAAGCAGTGTCACCAGGATGGATGTCTTTTAGCCTGGCTAGATCGCCGGAGTAACTTTTGCTGCACGGCTAACCTGATCCAAATTAGTTTGCGTTCCGAGTTTTGGCTTGAAATCGGCATTAAAAGCTCCTTTCATCAACTCCTTTGGAAATAGCATTGCTCTAGTCAATATTCAATCTATGAGCGATACAGATTCTAAGCTGAGGGAATAGATTATACATGAAAAAATGTTGAGCATTAATTTTGCCACTAAACGTAGCCGTGCAGTTACAGTAGCGCTTACTGTATGTATGTATTTTAGCCACAGGAACCTATATCAGTTATGCAGAAAAACTGAGCAAGAACAGAGTTTTATTTTATGTGTAAGGTTGTTGTTACTCTCAGTGAACTACTGAATACGTTTGTAGTGTACTTTAATAGTTTCACTATATTATTAATCAGTTATTTCCACAAGTATAACGTTTAAATCTGCTGCATCAAGTTTTAAGTGTCAGAGCTGTAGCATTAGCAGCTGCCACGTTAGAAACAGCATTGAGGGCATTGAGAGTGCATTGAGTGCTGAAATAAATACAGTACATTCACTTAGGATTTTACACAATAGTAATTTTCTGCCAGCTTATTTGCAGCAACAGTGTTTCTTTTTGCTGTGATATTTTTTTCATATTCTTCATAGGCGGCCCACGATCAGTCAATTTAGTGCAGTATAAGAGTCAAATGACCCTCTGAGAAGCCCCTTTTTTGGGAACGTGCACAGAGCCTGAAGAAGAAAGACTGGATTAACAGAGCCAGTTGATAACTATGGTCATGGTACCCATTATCTTACCCCCCCCCCTGCTTATCTGTTTTTAATGTGATATATGTGCTGGTTTTTACTGTAAAGTGTCTTTGAGTACCATGAAAAGCACTATATAAATAAAATGTATTATTATTATTATTATTATTATTATTATTATTATTATTATTATAATTATATGACATACAACTCAGGAAATTGGGTCGAGATCTCTCCAAAGAACAACAGGCTGCACCACAATGTGATAAGAAACATTGTGGACAGTGGAAGCCTAAAGGTAAAAGAGATGCGAGCTTGTGACCGGGAGCTCGTCTGTTCAATCCCCAGACTGACCCTCATTACCACCACTGGCGTGCCCTTGAGCAAGGCCCTTAACCTTAACCTTAACCGCTCCAGTGGAGCTGCTCAGTGGCCAGCAGAGCACAGTGTGCACTGGGAAGCTTCCAGGTATGAATGTGTAACTGTGTGAATGTGATCAAGGCATTCCTGCAAAACGAGAGTGAACCTTCCCTAAATAAATAAAAGGTCAAGAGACTGGGAATATGGTATAATTACATGTGACATACAACCACAGAAGTCACATAGATGAAAATGTAAATGCATTGTAGATCTGCCCTCTGTTTTGCGCTTATCAACAAAGTGTCATATGAAAGAACAATTTGACTAAGTTTCTCTCTCTGATGTCACTGTAACTCCAAGTATGAACCCTAACTTAATCACATAACAGATACATTAATCCAGGCATTGGATCTACTGATGCACTGGAAATAAACAGCATTAAACCATACTCCACCTCTTATCTCCCCCGCTCTGGCTCTCTTGTACAGCCCCTTCACGTCCCTCTGCTCACAGACATCCAGTGGAGCGTCCACAAACACTTCAAAGAAAGGCAGCCCTGCTGCCTCATGGATCTTCCTGGCATTGAGGCGATCCTGATAAACAATAACCAAATACACAGTGAGGCACTAACAAGATTTAGTTAAAGAGTTAGTAAAAGATAGAATGTTATTAAGGCTCATCGGGTTTGGTTTTTACCAAACAAAAATGTTTGTTTTCTGCTGCAAGTGGACACCATTCATCGCAGAGTACTAGGGCTGTCAATGACTATTCTAAATTTGAAAACACATTCTGATTGTAAAATATAAATATAAAAAATTCAATTTTGAAGAAAAAAAAGCAGCACTACTGCAGCCATATACCTCACGCGTTCTCACATGGGCCTGGGCCGCTGCTCCCTAAACGACGTTCAGCAGATTCCTACAAAGTCTGTGTACTGTTCAACTGAGCCCAATTGAATGAAATGTTGATGACATTTTCTATGATGCGGCTGGCGCAAAACCGGAAGAAAACAAACATCCGAAGGTAAAGAAGAAGGGTAATTTACACAAAGATGCCAACGAAAATGTAGAGCTGGAGAGAAAAAGAGATTCGGGAACTTCTGTCGGTAAGGGCCGACCCTGAACTCGTCAGACATCTTCCTGCCTCCTGCACGCTCTAGAGAGAGAGAGGGAGAGAGGTCTACGGTCTTTAAATTAAAGTTTTACAGTATACGACACGGTTTTATTTGTTTATAATTTAATGTAGGTATAAAGACCTTTTAAAGACACTTTTATGTCGAAATAAATATTTCTATACAAATAGCTATGTCTCCCTTGGTTTGCCCTCTTGTGGACATAATGCGCAAAGATATTATAATATATTCAAACCTCTAGGAAAAACTAATATGCTTCTAATCATGCACCTGTCCTTAGTTGTAAAGAGAAGAAAAACATTTAGTTTTTTTTTTTTTGGTATATTCTTTAATTAGAATTTACATTAATAAATTAAAAAAAATTTAAATAATACCTCCAGAGAGTAAGCCCTGTATGTTAAGAAATCACTGCAGGAACATATAAAAGCTCTACTTTTTCATTCCAAATCTGTCAAAAAAATCTGCCAAATCATCAATTTCAGCAGAATAATGACATGATCAGTAACCCAGGATCTATAAGTAATCCCGAAAATAGATCAAAACTGTTCACAAAGGGCCACAATTCAATCAAATATTGTTCAATAACAAAATGTAATAGAGTATCAGTGAGGTCCAGCCACATTTATCCCTGTGGCCATTTGTTTCTCTCATTCAACCTCTGATGCTTTCTTTGGAGAGTCACTCACCCTGCTGTAGGGAGAGATGAAGCTGGCGATGCAGACCAGCCCAGCATCAGCAAAAAGCCGGGCCACCTCAGCAATGCGTCTTATGTTCTCTTCACGGTCCTCTGGGCTGAAGCCTAGGTTTTTGTTCAGCCCCTGACGGATATTGTCCCCATCCAGTGTGTAACAGGGGATACCATGACACACCAGATACTCCTCCAGAGCCATGCTAACTGTAGTCTTCCCTGCACCAGACAAACCTTGGCACAGAAGAAAACAGCAGCATTACGACACAGCTATGAGTAATATACAGGTGCAGAAAGGACACCTTGATAATAGCACAACCTACCACTCAGCCAAACGGTGCATCCTCTGAACCCTCCTCTTGTGCCCACAACCTGCCCACGCTTGTTTCGGCTGACATGATGAGCTTGATAGGTGACATTAGTTGCACGTTGCATTCCCTGAAATTATACAGTTTTACTGCCAATTCAGTCCACTTGAAACCCAATTAATACAAGTTTATTTAAAAGAAACTCCAAATTAAAAGATAGAAGGTTAACATGAACAGAGTGACTTTAAAATGTGGCTTCTCCGATATCTGTAGTGTACTGTTCTATATTATAAAGAAAGCTTGGAACATGTATGTAGAGCTGAAAATAATAACATTAAGTTCACCATCACATATGCCTGTGAATAGGCTTCAAATCCTAACTTTTGAGAATGCTGGCCTTTTCTTTGGGTTAAACAACTAATTATTTAGGCTCTGTGTGTTTGTCTGCGCGTTGCGTTTGTTGTTTTATGTATGCATGTTACATTTGTTAAGATTAATTCCTTAATGAATGTAACGTTAAATACTGCAGTTCAGAGTTAGCATTACAGTGTTAAGTTACTTAGAATCATCAAACAGGAATTTGTGCTCGCAGCAGTAGGTTACCTGGCAAAAGCAAACAGTATTTTGTTGACACTGATGCTGGGACTAGCTACCAAAGGTAATGTAATCACAGCTTCAAATAACATTAATATGCCCTTTATTAGCAGTTAACTGGTTAACGTTAGCCACTTTTCAGTACTTCGGTAAAGTTAGACAGAAATTGGCAGATTCGCAAGATTCGCGGGTTTGCGGTTCAATAAATCATAAGCGAAACGTGTTACTTACACAATAGGCAGCTCTATCTAACCGTAGGAAGGTAGACAACAAGCTACAACCCGGTTTTTATCCGAAAGTACCGTCTACATATGTGAATGAATGCAATGCACCCCTGACCTGAGCGTTCAGCTTTCATCCGGAGGTCCTAGGGACCGTCTACAAAGTGCAAACCCAAAGTGGATACAAAGATAAGAATTCAACAGCTTCACTGTTATTGAGCATAGCTCTTCCAAAATCACTCTACACATCTAGGGCCTCCCTCTGAACATACTACACTGACTATTTTTGGAAATATGGCTCCGCCTATTTTTAATGAATTTGTATTGGAAATAATTCATACCGTCAATGCTATTGAGTCTAGCTCTTCCAAAATCACTCCACATATCTAGGGCCTCCTTACTAACATACTACACCATCGTATGTTGGGAAAGCAGGCCCAGCTTATTTTTTATATTTTTTATTGGGGATAACATCCAATAGCTTCACTGTTATTGGGCCTAGTGCTTCCAAATTTACTCCACACATCTGGGGGGCTCTTTACTAACATACTACACCATCTTATGTTGGTATAGCTGGCTTTGTCTATTTTAAAGGATTTTTATTGTAGAAAAATGCAATACCTTCACTGTTATTGAGCCTAGTGCTTCCAAATTTACTCCACACATCTGGGGGCTCCTTACCAACATACTACACCATCTTATGTTGGTATAGCGGGGCCTGTCTATTTTAAAGGATTTTTATTGTAGAAAAATGCAATAGCTTCACTGTTATTGGGCCCATAGCTTCCAAATTTACTCCACACATCTGGGGGTCCTTACCAACATAGTACACCATCTTATGTTGGTATAGCTGGCTTTGTCTATTTTTAAAGGATTTTATTGGGGATAACATCCAATAGCTTCACTATTATTGAGCCTAGTGCTTCCAAATTTACTCCATACATCTGGGGGCTCCTTACCAACATACTACACCATCTTATGTTGGTATAGCAGGCCCTGTCTATTTTTAAAGGATTTTTATTGTAGAAAAATGCAATAGCTTCACTGTTATTGGGCCTAGTGCTTCCAAATTTACTCCACACATCTGGGGGGTCCTTACCAACATACTACACCATCTTATGTTGGTATAGCTGGCTTTGTCTATTTTTAAAGGATTTTTATTGGGGATAACATCCAATAGCTTCACTGTTATTGAGCCTAGTGCTTCCAAATTTACTCCACACATCTGGGGGCTCCTTACCAACATACTACACCATCTTATGTTGGTATAGCAGCCTCAGTCTATTTTTAAAGGATTTTTATAGTTGAAAAATGCAATAGCTTCACTGTTATTGGGCCTAGTGCTTCCAAATTTACTCCACACATCTGGGGGCTCCTTACCAACATACTACACCATATTATGTTGGTATAGCAGGCTCTGTATATTTTTAAAGGATTTTTATTGTAGAAAAATGCAATAGCTTCACTGTTATTGGGCCTATAGCTTCCAAATTTAATCCACACATCTGGGGGGTCCTTACCAACATAGTACACCATCGTATGTTGGTATAGCTGGCTTTGTCTATTTTTAAAGGATTTTTATTGGGGATAACATCCAATAGCTTCACTGTTATTGAGCCTAGTGCTTCCAAATTTACTCCACACATCTGGGGGTCCTTACCAACAACTACACCATCTTATGTTGGTATAGCTGGCTTTGTCTATTTTTAAAGGATTTTAATTGGGGATAACATCCAATAGCTTCACTGTTATTGAGCCTAGTAGCTTCCAAATTTACTCCACACATCTGGGGGCTCCTTACCAACATACTACACCATCTTATGTTGGTATAGCAGCCTCAGTCTATTTTTAAAGGATTTTTATAGTTGAAAAATGCAATAGCTTCACTGTTATTGGCCTGGTATTGCAATTTACTCCACACATCTGGGGGCTCCTTACCAACATACTACACCATATTATGTTGGTATAGCAGGCTCTGTATATTTTTAAAGGATTTTTATTGTAGAAAAATGCAATAGCTTCACTGTTATTGGGCCTATAGCTTCCAAATTTACTCCACACATCTGGGGGCTCCTTACCAACATACTACACCATCTTATGTTGGTATAGCTGGCTTTGTCTATTTTTAAAGGATTTTTATTGGGGATAACATCCAATAGCTTCACTGTTATTGAGCCTAGTGCTTCAAATTTACTCCACACATCTGGGGGTCCTTACCAACATACTACACCATCTTATGTTGGTATAGCTGGCTTTGTCGTATTTTAAAGATTTTTATTGGGGATAACATCCAATAGCTTCACTGTTATTGAGCCTAGTGCTTCCAAATTTACTCCACACATCTGGGGGCTCCTTACCAACATACTACACCATATTATGTTGGTATAGCGGGGTTCTGTATATTTTAAAGGATTTTTATAGTTGAAAAATGCAATAGCTTCACTGTTATTGTGGGCCTAGTGGTTCCCAAATTTACTCCACACATCTGGGGGCTCCTTACCAACATACTACACCTTTTAGGTGTAGTATTTTAACACCCGGAATATTGAACACCCCACCCCTCAAAATCCATTGATATGTTTTGTTATGTGATAAGATGATGCCCAATAACAGTGAAGCTAATTTCTTTTACAAAAAATAAAAACTTTAAAATAGACAGGGCCTGATATACTAATATAAGATGTTAGTATAATAGTATATTATATTGAAACACTAGGCCATAACAGTGATGAACTATTGCATACCTCAACTATAAAATCCTTTAAAATAGACAAAGCGACTATACCAACATAAGATGGTGTAGTATGTTGGTAAGGAGCCCCCAGATGTATGGAGTAAATTTGGAAGCACTAGGCCCAATAACAGTGAAGCTATTGCATTTTTCTACAATAAAAATCCTTTAAAAATAGACAGGGCCTGCTATACCAACATAAGATGGTGTAGTATGTTGGTAAGGACCCCCCAGATGTGTGGAGTAAATTTGGAAGCACTAGGCCCAATAACAGTGAAGCTATTGCATTTTTCTACAATAAAAATCCTTTAAAAATAGACAGGGCCTGCTATACCAACATAAGATGGTGTAGTATGTTGGTAAGGACCCCCCAGATGTGTGGAGTAAATTTGGAAGCACTAGGCCCAATAACAGTGAAGCTATTGCATTTTTCTACAATAAAAATCCTTTAAAAATAGACTGAGGCTGCTATACCAACATAAGATGGTGTAGTATGTTAGTAAAGAGCCCCCAGATGTGTGGAGTAAATTTGGAAGCACTAGGCCCAATAACAGTGAAGCTATTGCATTTTTCAACTATAAAAATCCTTTAAAAATAGACAAAGCCAGCTATACCAACATAAGATGGTGTAGTATGTTCGTAAAGAGCCCCCAGATGTGTGGAGTAAATTTGGAAGCACTAGGCCCAATAACAGTGAAGCTATTGCATTTTTCAACTATAAAAATCCTTTAAAAATAGACAAAGCCAGCTATACCAACATAAGATGGTGTAGTATGTTAGTAAAGAGCCCCCAGATGTGTGGAGTAAATTTGGAAGCACTAGGCTCAATAACAGTGAAGCTATTGGATGTTATCCCATATAAAAATTCATAAAAAATCGGCTGAGTCAGATTCTCAAAAGGTGGCGGGTGTAGTATGTTCAGAGGGAGGCCATAAATGTGTGGAGTGATTTTGGAAGAGCTAGACTCAACAACATTGACGGTTTTGAATTGTTCCCCAATAAAAACATATTAGAAATAGGCTGAGCCAGATTTTCAAAACTTAGAGGGTGTATTATGTTCAGAGGGAGGCCATAGATGTGTGGAGTGATTTTGGAAGAGCTAGGCTCAATATCATTGATGGTATTGACATATTTCACAATAAAAATTCATTATAAATAGGCTGAGTAAGATTTTCAAAACTTAGTTGGTGTAGTATGTTCAGAGACAGGCCCTAGATGTGTGGAGTGGTTCTGGAAGAGCTAGACTCAATATCATTGACGGTATTGACATATTTCACAATAAAAATTCATTATAAATAGGCTGAGTAAGATTTTCAAAACTTAGTTGGTGTAGTATGTTCAGAGGGAGGTCATAGATGTGTGGAGTGATTTTGGAAGATCTAGACTCAATAGCATTGATGGTATTGAATTATTTCCAATACAAATTCATTAAAATAAGGCTGAGCCATATTTCCAAAAAATAGTCAGTGTAGTATGTTCAGAGGGAGGCCCTAGATGTGTAGAGTGATTTTGGAAGAGCTAGGCTCAATATCATTGATGGTATTGACATATTTCACAATAAAAATTCATTATAAATAGGCTGAGTAAGATTTTCAAAACTTAGTTGGTGTAGTATGTTCAGAGACAGGCCCTAGATGTGTGGAGTGGTTCTGGAAGAGCTAGACTCAATATCATTGGCGTAATTGACATATTTCACAATAAAAATTCATTATAAATAGGCTGAGTAAGATTTTCAAAACTTAGTTGGTGTAGTATGTTCAGAGACAGGCCCTAGATGTGTGGAGTGGTTCTGGAAGAGCTAGACTCAATATCATGCGGTATTGACATATTTCACAATAAAAATTCATTATAAATAGGCTGAGTAAGATTTTCAAAACTTAGTTGGTGTAGTATGTTCAGAGGGAGGTCATAGATGTGTGGAGTGATTTTTGGGAAGATCTAGACTCAATAGCATTGATGGTATTGAATTATTTCCAATACAAATTCATTAAAAATAGGCTGAGCCATATTTCCCAAAAATAGTCAGTGTAGTATGTTCAGAGGGAGGCCCTAGATGTGTAGAGTGATTTTGGAAGAGCTAGGCTCAATATCATTGATGGTATTGACATATTTCACAATAAAAATTCATTATAAATAGGCTGAGTAAGATTTTCAAAACTTAGTTGGTGTAGTATGTTCAGAGACAGGCCCTAGATGTGTGGAGTGGTTCTGGAAGAGCTAGACTCAATATCATTGACGGTATTGACATATTTCACAATAAAAATTCATTATAAATAGGCTGAGTAAGATTTTCAAAACTTAGTTGGTGTAGTATGTTCAGAGGGAGGTCATAGATGTGTGGAGTGATTTTGGAAGATCTAGACTCAATAGCATTGATGGTATTGAATTATTTCCAATACAAATTCATTAAAAATAGGCTGAGCCATATTTCCAAAAAATAGTCAGTGTAGTATGTTCAGAGGGAGGCCCTAGATGTGTAGAGTGATTTTGGAAGAGCTAGGCTCAATAACAGTGAAGCGGTTGAATTTTTATCTTTGTATCCACTTTCGGTTTTGCACTTTGTAGACGGTCCCTAGACGCTCGGATGAAAGCTGAACGCTCACAGGAATGCATTGCATTCATCCACATATGTAGACGGTACTTTCGGATAAAAACCGGGTTGTAGCTTGTTGTCTACCTTCCTACGGTTAGATAGAGCTGCCTATTGTGTAAGTAACACGTTTCGCTTATGATTTATTGAACCGCAAACCCGCGAATCTTGCGAATCTGCCAATTTCTGTCTAACTTTACCGAAGTCTTTTCAGTCTCGCCGCTGATAGCAACCGGCTTTAAATGTAGAGCTAGCATCGCCGTTACTTACCGTTAGCTGCAATGTTTACAAAGCTAGCTAGCTAATTAGCTAGTTGGCTAGCAAGCCTGTTAACTCATTAGTAACGTTAGCTGGTTAGTGAAAGTTGGCGGATGTGATCAATCGACACAACTTGGCAAAAGGAAAAACTCACCCAGTTCGCGGCAGCGTTGCCTATCTTCTGTTTCTTGTGCGAGTTGCCATACGTCTCCATGGCTGGCAGCAGTCAGCGGCTAATTCAACCAGCTACCTCTTTAAACAACACACAAAACGACAAACTGCTCGGCTGTTAGTTTGCACAGGTTAGTTTTTTTTTTTTTTTTTGTGGCACAGGTATCTCCAGTGAATGGAGGAGCCCGGAGGAGCTTGGCACAACAACCGGGAAGAGCTTCCCCAGCAGCCACGTCACCGCTTACCGGCGACGTAGTGACGCATTTCCTGAGTCGGTGGTCGGCTCGGGGGGAGGAGGGCGGGGCACAGGGTACGGGAACTGATCTGATCTGATGTCAGTTTTGTTTCGTTATCGTCGCTCAGCACATTAACTGGCTGAACGACTCAACTGATCTGCAACTAGTACTTACAAAGCAAACGGTTCGTAATTACAAGTAACAAAAATACAGTTCTCATTCAGATATAATGAGATTTAATTATTTGGAATACTTGTATTTTGAAAGTGATTCTATTTCTATGGTGAGAACTGTATTAAGCTATGGCTAACCTAAAAGAATGGGAACGTATGGTTTAATAAGCAAAAGGATTTTAATAGTAAGCCTATTTAATTATATACGCTTACATTTTATAGGCTAATGATAAAAATAGAACCTTGTGTCCCTCCATATTAAATGCACACATAGCCTATAATAAAACACCGTGCTACTCCACCATAACTGCTTTAAGATGTGAATCTCCTAGAACACCTATTTTACATGAACAAAGTTACAGGGCGATGCTTGTGCTGATTACAGGACGGTTACTCTGAATTAAAGGGGATGCGAGACAAGAGGTTGGGTAGCCTACAGAGGCTCGATGGATCTAAGAATATGCGGGGGTTCGGGGAGGAGCGCTCCCTCAAAAGCGAGTGTCACTGTCGGGTATGAAACAGTCCAGCCTGAGCAGAGCAGCGACCAAGCAAGCAGGGCGCAGCATCAGAGATTCAAGAAACTGCAACTACAGGAAGAGGCGCTAGGAGGCCCGAGCAAGGCAGGTAAGGATGCTAAACTGTGCAACATGTGAATCTAAACACATATTTTCATCATGTCGACGGTATGTGTTTGGTTTCATGCGTTTAATTGCGGCATTGATGTGTGATCTTCAATAGGCTGGGATAGCCGGACTGGATTTGATACCCCTGACATTCAACTTTTTTTTTTAATCAGTCTTGCTTACAAATAGAGAAATACACTGTGGATATGAATTTTAGGAGACATAGGCCTAATCAATGTCAGAATTTTCATTTGTAGTAGGCTATATAAGGCTCATGTGTTGGCATAGATTCATTCAAAAAGTTGTAGGCTATTCGATGGATCAGAGCTGGGAGACTACGTGTTTATGGTATGATGATGTCACAACATTTATTAGGGTAGCCTATTTAGCAGTAGCATCACATCACGCACAGATAGCCTAAATAGGTAAGTTGTCACATCAACTTAAAAATATTATTTCTTAATGTAAACAGTATATACCCAGCACAGATACTATGTGTGCTTGTGCTACAGCTGCTTTAATGCCATTCTAATAATTCAGCTGTCAGTTCCCAACTGCAATAGCTTTGACTGGGATAGCTTAATTACAGGATAATGACCTGTTGCCCCACCCAGTAGCCTCATATGGAACATGGTGTTTAACGCTGTCTGTGGTGCCACTGTGCTACACCCCAAAAGTAAACTTCAAATCCGGCTGTGCTGCACACATCACATGTGACAGACTGCCGCTCTGTAATAACTGGGAGACACCCAGTTCTGAACCTGACATTACTGCCAGTATCCACCCCACATGTGGTTATGGCACCCAGAAAAGTAGGACTGGCTCCAACCGTTTTGGCGTATACTATAGAAGAGGATGTCTTTCCAGAAATACAACCACATGGTCTTTCTAAGAATATGTATTTGTGTGATTTGCTGAACAGCATTGCACAGCAAACTAGTGTTATACATAGATAGTCATGGGGTCCTGTATAAGAGGTGAACATCATTGTGTTAAAACCAAAAGTTTTAACACACTCTGTCATTCCCTTTATTAACATGACCTGTTTACTGGTAAATGAATACATAGGACTATTACTTATGTAATGACAACCTGTGCTAATGTTATTGCTATACTGTGATGTCAACATCTACTATTACTACAAGTATACTTTTTCTACTTTTTCTACTAATACTACTTCTACTATTACCATCTACTACTACTACTACTACTACTACTACTACTACTACTACTACTACTGCTACTACTACTAATACAACTACTACTAATCAGTGGTAGAATGTACTGTAACTAAGTACATTTACTCAAACACTACCTAAGTTAAACTTGTACTTATTTCCATTCCATGCTACTATACTATTCCACTACATTTTGGAGGGAAACTGTTACACACTGCAGTGTAAAGAAGTTAAAATGAGCTTCACCTGAACCAACAGTAAAAGACTGCTAAAACATTAGGGCATCAGTTTTAACAATCCAATAATATAATACATAAAAATATAACTCAAGTAGGCCTACATTTTGTTCACAGATATGCATGTACCTTTACTTAAGTATTATTAAGAACATTGTATTACTGCTGCTCTGCAGCTTTTACTTAAGTAGAGAATCTGAACTTCTTACACCACTGCTACTACTGATAACTATTTTTTAAAAGCCATCTGTCCATCTTGTCATTTCTGAAAGCACATAGAAATAATCTTTTTTTTTAATCAAAAAGCCATTGAGGATACATCTTTATTTTTAAACAGCAGAGTACACAGTGTCAACGTGCTATACAAACTTGTGCCAAATACTTCAATCACATCCTCTTCATTGAGACTTTTGAACTATACATTTAAAAATTTGACCATCTGTTTTGGAAATGAAACAAAACATTTTGGAAGTCAAAACTAAAACCGAAGCATGACGTACTGCTGAACATGCTGTTTTCATGCTTGATTTACAGCAATTACATTTTAGAACATATGGAGTCAACTCCTCTCTGTAGTGTCACCAGGTCCGAGAGGGCTGGGCCACCTCTGGTGTGACTTATTTTTAACCCTCCCTTTGATGAAGACAATCCACATGATGTAAAGAAGAAAATGAGTGGACAGCAATAGTAGCATGTTATTATACAGGTCCCAAAATGGAGTCAAAGCCTTGGTTCCCCTGAAGTAAAATACAGCCTTAAAGGCAACTGGGTGGCTTCTCTTGAAATAGCATGAGCGAGTGGAGGCAGCCAAGTTATCCATTACGGCCTGTGACCATGTGGAATAGGTTTTTATGCCAGTTTTCCATCACCACCCATCCCTTTAGAGTGCTGGGTGCTCTGGCTGGTGGGAAAACACTGTGTAGTGTGCACTGGGGAGGAGGGGATCGGTGGAAAACTGGTCTAATGGAGACTCTGCTGACCTTCCATGTACAGTACACATAGTGCAGTTTTACACTGGAAAAACAAAAATCTCCCAACTCCTTTGTGTCACAGAGTATGCACTGATACAAGAAAATATAGGACAGAAACACCAACAGTATAGGTTTTTTGAAGAAAAAATCCACCCCAACACAGAAAGTATTGTACCTCTCCAACAATTGTGGAAACAGTAAAGTCAATATTTACAACAACTACGCCCTCCATAAACCGAAAATCAGAGCATTACAACGATCATGACGAGCATCATAAGTAATTGTTCAGTAACCTTAACAAAGTACAATGTGAAAGTTCATTCTTGACCTTTGAATTCAACAAAACCATCCCAACTTAGAGTTGAAAGTATGCTAACTAGCTTTTTCTGGAGCTTTTAACCTTATCATGCAGTCTTCTTGTCTGTGCTAGCTAGCAAGTGGACCTTGAGTTTGGACTTTATTGTCCAAATTAACCACGTAGCAATGTTTTCCTGCCCTCTCTGGTTGAAGGTGTCAAGTGTGTTGCACCTCTGACAACACCCAGCATCAGCATCGCTGTCAGGCACTGACGTCATGCGCTGTCACAGTTTATGGAGCAGCAGCAGGATTTCTCTCTAGATGACATTGTCACCACAGCCTGTCTCTCTGATGTTTATCTCAAGTACAGACATCTTTGAATTCACAACTTTAAACTGAGATGGCCAATATTAAAGAAGGTAAACATATAAATTATGTTTTATTACAAAAACCAAAAGGACACATTCACAATTTCTCACATTAATGATGTAAACACTTAGCTACACCAGCAACAGAGTGGCTGCATGAACACATATGTGCATGTCCTTGACATATAGGATCACAACTTACAATATAACTAATCACAGAGCTGCATAATCTCACTGACATAAGGTACATGGCATTGTAATTTGCTTATATTGTTTGTTTGTCTGCTCTTGTTGATCTTTTTTGCCATCTTGGTCATTATTTATATACCTTATGACCCCTTTAACTCACTTAAAGTCTGTCAGACTTTGTGTTCTGTAGCCATCCATCAGTTGCATAACAGTAGCTGAATATGCTATGGGTTAGTCAGAGGGCATTCTACAATAAGCCACTGTAATATTTTCCCATAAATTGATTCTGAGAAAACTGATACTTTCAGCAGCTCTCTTGTATCGAACCATACTCAATTTGTATCCCCTATTTTGCCCTAGTGCCAGGTTGAAGTGAATATACCTTTCTGCATGTATCCCAGAAGACATTTATTGTGATGCATTTCAGGGCTGATAGGAGAATACTCAAATCCATTAATGGAGCTGTTAAAGGGACTAAAAGCCTTTTCAGACATGAAAGAATGAAAATGGCCATTGTTGTAGTGCTCTCTCAAGTCATAAACAGAAAAGAGCTCAACAACAAACATTGCACTCCAACTTTGTTTGTCTTATGGGTGTCAATACAAATCATTTACCTCTGCCTCCCAACAATCCACCCATTATTTTATTTATGTAAGTAAAAATGGCGATCCCGGACAAGCCCCCATTTGTCACAACCAAGCTCCAAGGTTGCGACAAGAATGGGAGGCCAGACAAGGTGTTAGCGTAAAATAGGCATTTATTTACCAAAGAAATACATGTATGCATGTATGGAAATGTCTGTAGCAAGAAAAACCAAAATTACAGCTGCGGTGAGGGAAGAAAGAGGGTCTATGGGAAGGTGGTGAGCTTGTATAGCCAGAACCACACCAGCCCAGATGTGCCTCATTAAGACAAAGACTACTCACTCCCTTGACCCGGATCCTGGACGACAAAAGGGAAACCAGCAGAACTAAAGACACAGGGACACCTAGTGGGCTCATCACAGGAGTTATATGATCAAAAGCTCCAGAACAGCTACTAAATGGACCATGGTGGTGGTGAGATTGTTTTGTAAACTACTGTGTCTAAGATCAAGAATGAACTTTCACTCTCAACAAGTTGAGTTTCATTTAGTTTAGTCAACTTTTCATTCATGCAGCTTAATACTTGCATGCAAATTCCTCTGTTGCGACACACAATTTTTGACAATGAAAAGTGACCAGAAAAGTGACAATACAGCTGCTTGTTCAGGACAAAATCCGAAAACAAAGCAGTGAGGCGGAAAGACATTGGAAGGTCCAAAATAAAAGTCTGACTAAACGTCCAAACAGAAAACTGTCACAGTGGTTCTGGTGAATGTCCAGGGAAAGGAAAATGTAACACACAGCCTTAACTCAAACAACCACATCTAGAATAGTTGGCTTCTATAAACTCAAAAATAGTATTTCAGTCTAAAATGGACATTTCAGCCAGTGGAATCAAGAACTGTACATTAATAAAAGCTCCATATCTTGCTTTGCTAATCCCTAAGATAAGGAAGAGTGGAAACATAAGTAAACCAGAGTTCATCTCCTCTCTGTTTTTCATCATGGTGATTTGACATCCTTAGCCTACTGAAACCAAGGAGTACCATACCTTTGTGCTGTTCTATCTTGTGCAGATACGAACAGTATGCTTGTGCTTTCCAAATCTAAAAGTCAGTTTTCAACCTTTCGTTCTCTCTCATGACAGCTAAAAAACCTCAACCCAGAGGAGCGGTGCCTGTGGATGGACAGTGCAGGCACCCATGGCATCACAGGAGCTTGTGGATGCGAAAGACTCTGCAGCTAATAGTCTGAACCCAGGAATGGAGGCTGGTGCTGCGCCCAGCAATGGTAAAAACTGTCCTGTCCACACACCTGGGGGAGAGGATACAAAGAGGGGCTTTCGGAAAGGCATAGGGAGGCATAATGATTACGTGAAGATTTCCGTGCCAGAGTCCAAGATAAATCGTCTGCCCATGGAGTGGTGGAAGACAGCATTGGCCTTCTTTTATGCTGGCTTTAACTTGGTCCTGACAACAGTCGTCATCACTATAGTCCACGAGAGGGTCCCCCCCAAAGAAAGCAGCCCGCCACTTCCTGATAAGTTTTTTGACTATATTGACAGGGTCAAATGGGCATTTACAGTGACAGAGATCAATGGCATGGTGCTGCTGGCCATTTGGATGATCCAGTTGTTCTTCTTCAGATACAGGTCAGAACCTTTGATTATCTATTGTACAAGTTGTTTATTGTCAGCTTTAGGGAAGTCTGGTGATATTCTACGTAAATTGTTCTTATTGTCAACAAATCCCCTGATCCCAAAGACCAAAACAAACAAAAAATGAATCCTAATAATAAGTTGTGTCTGTGTCAGCAAATGCCTGATATATCTTTTTTTCTCTCTGTGTCACAGGCCTGCCTTGTAAAAAAAAAATGGTGGTTTTGGTTTTTTCTCAAGATTTGTTGAGAAGAAGAAAATACAGAATAGCACCAGGCTTTTCTTTTAATGCAAGACAAAAAAGTCAAGTGAAAATTCAAAGAGAAATTTTTTATTTATAGGATAAGCTGTTCTACCGTGTTTATTTGCTCAATAAATAGTTAACTGTTTTGTGTGTTAATGTATCTATGCTCTGTATGTCCCTTTCTGGTTATTCAGGAAATGCCAACATGTTCAACATGAATAGAAAGGAGTCTTTGCTATAAAAAACCAGACCCTCACCACTGAAGTTTTACTGTAGATAGCTAAAAGTGTTTAATTTAATTCCACTTTTGACATCATATCTTACACATTTGGCCATAAATATATACAAAAAAATACAAAAATATTTCTGCACTCACTCCATTGTGGTTCTTACATTATATATTTACAGGTCAATAGCAAGCAGGCGGTTCTTCTTCCTCATTGGCACCCTGTACTTGTACCGCTGTGTCACCATGTACATCACCACCCTGCCTGTGCCTGGCATGCATATGACTTGTGCTCCTAAGGTGAGGAGAATGCAAACATCAGAGCGGGCATCAGCTGTCGTTGTTCAACCGTGTACTCTCGGGCACCCTCTGGGACTCATTTTGCACAGCCACACAAGAGAGGCAGATATATAAAAAGCCATTTTGACTTTTTACTGCCTCAGGACACCAACTGTACTGAGGTGCAACAATGTTTGATCAAAAACATGTGCTCCAGACTGTTGTTTGATGGGTTTTGTTGTGCAAAAGGATCCGAGGTTGGACAGTTTAGGAGTTGCTTTGTTCTCAAGAATTTGAAATGTTTTGGACAGTTTATCAAAAGCCTTGAGCTACTTGTAAGAAGTGAGCTGTTAAGGTGCCGCAGGTAGGATTGCGAAGATCCAGGACTTAGCCAAAACATTTTAACATCAACAACTTCTCAGTCCCTCCCCCCTTTCTGCTAAAGCCCAAAACAGTCTCCTAAGCCCCTTTGGTCAGTGTAACGCTTATGCGTTCAAGTTTTTCAAGACATTTGCAATTTGACATTGATTCACAATATCCATTTTTTATTTTTTCCACCTTGACAAATTAAAAAATTGTTGAATCTATATTTTCCATTTTTCTGTTTTTTAATTATAGAGAATAGTCTGAGCTCCAATTATTCATAATACTGCCATGGTATTCTCTTCCTCTACTTTGCGGAATATGCAGCTCATTAACTGCATATGGACCAAAAAATAAGCTAGCTAGGCGGAACGAGGGAGAGAATACATTGCAGTATTGAATAATTGGAGCCCAGACGCAATTTTGTAATTTTCTAAATTTCTGATCCTCTGAATAAAAACAGAAAAATTGGAAAAACAGTTTAAAGATTCAATTTTTTATTTATCAAGGCGGAAAAAATATAAAATTGGATATTTGAACCCATTTTTCTGTTTTCCAAATGTCCGTTTATGCTTAGAAAATTGAATTGATAAGCGTTACACAGACCCCCTTTCACCACAAGGGAGAATGAATGTCACTACTGGCTGTAGGTGGTGCCAGAGGAGCCAGATTTCTTTTCTTTTTTTTTATTACCTGCTTCATGTAGTTCTACTGGAATATAGGGTCAGTTTCATATGACAGAAAGTTAGTTTTATAAGTCTTACCTACAGCACCTTTAACCTTTAAAAATCAGTTAGGCCTAATCATTAGAATTAGCTTCTTTTCTTTGTTTTACGTCACTGTACATGTTATGTATCTGACTTTTGAACTGTTGGTTCAGACAAAACAAACAATTTGAATTTGTTGGGCTTTGGGAACTTGTGATGGATATTTTTTCACTTGTTTTCTGACATTTTGTGGAGTTAATAGTTGATTAATTGAAAAAAGGTATTGTAGATGAATTAATCATTAGTTCCATTTCTAATGTTTCCGCTAATCCAGTGTTTGTCTGTTTCTCCCTGTTTACTTCCTTTTCTCAATCAGCTCCACGGAGACTCCCATGCAAAAATGCAACGAATTCTACGTCTGATTTCAGGTGGAGGTCTGTCTATGACAAACTCCCACCTCTTGTGTGGAGACTTCCTTTACAGTGGACACACTGTGATGCTCACCCTCACCTACCTATTCATCAAGGAGTGTGAGTATTCAAAGTATCAGTTGTTTGTTTGCTTTGTTTTGAATTATTCATGGTAATTTCCCATGAATAATATATAAATGATATTGTCTGTTTCCATTATCATCCCATATAGCCCCCACTATATTTTATACAGCTACAAGTGGAACTTCTAGGAACTAATAGAATACAAATGACTGACGTGTTGCCACAGCTACTGTTTTTCTTTCTTTCTTTCACATTTTCAAAGTTTGATAGCAGAGATTGTTATATATGTTTTATATATTTTTAAGCTGTATATTTCTGGATAAAGCAGAGGTTAAGTTGTTTGAAGTTTTCCTTATAACCATGTTCTTTGCTGTAGCCTGGCTTATCTGTGTGTTTCAGAAAATCCCTGTTCTTGTCACATTGCACTGAAATGCTCCAGACTTTTTTGACAGAGGGAGAACATGGAAGAGCAGACCACAAATGGATGTTGTTGTAAACTCTTGTCTTTCCTCCCCTCTTTTTAAAGACTCGCCGCGGTCGTTTTGGTGGTACCATCTGATGTGCTGGCTGCTGAGTGCCGTGGGTGTGGTGTGCATCTTGGTGGCACATGAGCACTACAGTGTGGATGTGGTCGTGGCCTATTTTATCACCTCCCGCCTGTTCTGGTGGTACCACACCATGGCCAATTTACAGGTCTGAACACTGGGTTGCTGTTTGTGTGCATGTTGGAGTGCAAGAGAGTAAAAAAAAAAAAACTTCAGAGCAAATTTTTTAACTAAAAATACATTTAAAAATTAAAATGTAGGCGACTTAAAACTCTTTGGTCCACTTTATACTTTTGCTGCGGAGCAAAACAAACCGTTTAGTCTGGAATCTGACTAAATGTGTAAAAATCGCCTCTTAAAGCAGGCGGCGGCGTCTTTATATATGACTTTATAAACTGACAATACAATACAATGCAATACAATAGTCCTATTAATTTCTGGAATGAAATCAAAAGAATGATTAACTGTAAAACATAATTACCAACGAACATTGATGGTGTCAGTGGCTAAGAGAAAATTACTCAGTTGTGGCAGAAAGTTTTTTGTGTCCTGAATAAAGAATAAAGTGAAGTTGTAAGTAATAGTTCCCCTTTCATTGAACCTTGTTACACATTAATCATTATGCTTGGGGGTCTTTACTGTCTCTCTGGTGACATGGCTGTATTTTGTTCCTAGAGTTTACCTCAAGTGTACCAGCTAAGAGCTACATGCCAACACAATAATGTATTACAGTGTATGTTTAAAGGAAATTGTCCATATATTACATATAATTTGGAGTAAGTACAAGTATATTTATAGACTGTGTTGTTTCATAACCAGATATCATTCCCATTCCCATCACAGTCACAGTCAGTCTCAACATGGTGATTTGCCCCCTCTACTGGCCAAAACAAATTTGTCAGTTGGTGGCGCCAAGCAACTATTTTATTTTTCATTTTTATTTTTAGCATGCTTCATCCTTTTATGGCTATGGGAAATATCCCTTACAGAAAAACCACATGAATTTCCCATGTGATCACATATTTTTTGCACATGTGATCACGTGTTTTTTCTGTAAGGGGTCTCACATGCCATTGCACCAAAAGCAACTTTTAAATATTATAAACAAGTCACTTTATGACGAAAGGAAGTCTTTGACCCTTTCATCTGCAGCACTTTGAGCTGCATTCCTTGATATAAATATAATATATATATATATATATACAAACAACAACTTGTTTTATTCCTGTTCTATTCTAAAGGATAACTATTATTTTCTTGACAGACTCTGAAATGCTCGCCCAACAACTACCTCACCAACACTTGGTGGAACCCCCTGTTCAACTTCATGGAGAGGAACGTCCAAACCTCGGTGCCATGCTCTTACAGTTGGCCCATCACCTGGCCCCCTGCCTGCCTTAAGAACCCCTGCAAGAAGTACTCCATGGTACAGAGCACACGAGAGGAGTGACGTGACCCTGATATCCCTGTCTACTGGACAGGAACGTAATGATACCAAATGCATAGCAATGAAAGAAATGTCTCTGCAAAAATGAAGTCAATCATATTGTCTCTCTGTGTTCTTTGATGTTATTATTTATGAGAAGTCCTGCAAAGTCGTCATTGTTTTTGTAACCCAGCTCCTAGTGAACTTAGACATGAACGGACAGTTTGCTGCAACAGACTTGCAGGTTTGTTGCAGCATTTGCAAGATTTGATTTGATTTGATTTCGGGACCCGTTCAGTTTATTTGACGTTTTTGCATTGGTCTGGCGTTGAGCTTCGGGTCCCCTGGTGACCCTCGCGTACTATGTGATGTCATTTCACGTGAACTGGCACGGGGGGCGTCCCAGAGACCCGTGCTGCGATCGAACGTGTTTGGACAGGCTAATACAAAATGTAAATAAACTAACCACGTCTCCATGACACGAAGGACAATACAAGGGTTAAATATGCTACCGTAAGTCTTTCATACTGTATGTGTTGACGGGGTTTACCTCAATATGATTTCAATGTGCTCAAGTCACAAGGTGCCTTAGTGTGTTCAATGTCAGTAGGTGTACCAAAACAGTTTTATTCTGAGTATTTTATTATTATTATTATTATTATTATTATTATTATTACTAATTTTGTATTCATGTTGTATCATTTAAGTAGTCTTGAGTGTGTACTGTATATCCTAGCTGTTGTCTAAACATTGTACTGTTGTATTAAAGTTTAACCATACTAAGGCTTAAGTGTGTTTTTGATTTAATGAAATCATCAGTCTAAGTCATCATTATGCTGTATACTGCAACTGCATGTTTTAGGCAATGTTATTTCGTGGATCTCTTTCTATTTCTCACAAGTCACAAGAAATGTATTTTTACTTAAACTATTATCAAATTCAGCATTAAATATAAATGCTAAATTTGGATTGAATATTTAATATGGTCTCTTCTGTCCTCAGAGTTTTCATGTATTTATGTATGTTTTAAACAAATGTAAGTTTTATTCATGCAACTTTAGTCACATACAAAAAAAGGAATGGACAAATGGCAAGACAAAGCCCACTTGATGGTAATTTAATTGTACTCTTTGCTATTTACTCCCCTTTGAATTGAATGTATGAAAATCATTCCACAACATTGATAATGATGTTTGGGATGGGGTTGTTCAAACTATAGCATATGTTTTTTTTTCAATAAAGTATTATATTATTGCTTATTTAATGGACATTTTAATATCTGAGAGTAACTTTATGGTAGCCCTTCCCCAAGAGGCACTTGAGCATTTATTTTATAGTATTTTCCTAGATTGTTAGGGGTTTGTTGTCTACATCCATGGTTGTTACATTGTAGCAAATAGGCCGTGGTGGGCTGGTATATCTTTTGTCGTCACTGTCGAAGTGCACCAATCACAGCAGGCCACAGCGCTGTCAGCCAATAGGAAGCCAAATACGGTACAATGTTGACACTTGCCGTTTCACAACAACACAAGAATAGCTTGAGCTTCGCAGATAAATGCCAGTTTTGTGAAATTGGTGTATCATTTATGATTTTACTCGGACTGTATGCATAGGCTACTCTTAAACATGGAATAGCAGGTATTGTCAGGTCACTGAATTCACACCATGGCGTCGCTGTCATGGCTGGAGAGTCTCAGCAGCGCAGAACTCTCGCACGTACATATATCTTTGCTAGTATTCTTGCTAGTGTTTTATTTAGTTAAGGTCATTAATCAGAACCGACGGGACCTGGCAAATATCCCGCCAGGTCCGAAGCCGTGGCCCTTAGTCGGTAACTTCGGCGGCTTTCTCATCCCCTCTTTCATCCGGGGGAGGTTTGGACTGCATTCAGACGGCACCGTCAAAAACGCTATGGTTGTTTTAACGGAACAAGCCAACGTGTATGGTAACGTGTACAGCCTTTTTGTAGGGAGTCAGTTGATGGTTGTGCTTAATGGCTATGAAGTGGTCAAGGATGCTCTCTCAAACCATTCCAGGGTGTTCTCCGACAGACCAGATATCCCTGCTATCACTATCATGACGAAACGCAAAGGTAAACAATTGTTTTCATTAAAGGATCATTTTTATTGATCTTCAACTTTTGAGAAGTGTTGATTCGATTTTATTGTTCTTTTGGAGGCTGCAATTTGCAGTACTGCGGCTATTGTCTGAGAGGTCTTTATTCTAATATGTCTCTACTCATAATATAGCCCAATAAACTGAGTGGGCATATTGTCACACCACAGCCATATTAAATGATAAATTCAAGATTTCTAAGGTGTAGCCGTAGACTTAACAGTCTATGGGTGTAAAACATTGAACCTCTAACTTAAACCTGCATGGACAAAATGTACTTGTGGGCCTGTAGAGACACAAGTTGGTAATTGGGATGTGTTAGAAAAAGAAGAAAACAATGTAAGCTTGCTCTGAAAAAGTGCAAAAGATTAATTTCTAATAATGTTTTGGGGACAGCTTCCATTTCTGTGTGTGAGATATTCCTATAGCAGGCTTGTTACGCATCTTATACTTTTAAAGACAATCCTGAGTAATCCACTTTCTCAAGATTTGATAGCCAAAATGCTTGAGATAACTATATCTAACTTAGTATACTAAGATATATAAGCCCTTCTAGTTACGTATGTAACAATTATTTCACATGCTAAGAATCACACAGTATATACAGTAAAGCTTATTTTTGTCCAAGAGGCTTCATTAATTTGGAACTGATTAACTGTCCTATTTAGATCAAACAGACAAAGTCCAGTTGCTTTAGATGAAGGACTCCACTTGTGTCATGCAAAACTAGAAGGGTTCCTATGCTTTAAGAAGACATAGAGAGTACTCGTTTTAAATTATTACACTATGCAGTGAATGTGAATTACATTCTTTAACATTTCTGTGCTAGTTCATAATTTTCTCATAATGTAATAACTTATTTTACAGTTTGACGTAGAGCTGGGCAATATATCAATATTATATCGATATCGTGATATGAGACTAGATATCGTCTTAGGTTTTGGATATCGTAATATGACATAAGTGTTGTCTTTTCCTGGTTTTAAAGGCTGCATTACAGTAAAGTGATGTCATTTTCTGAACCTACCAGCCTGTTGTAACTGTTCCATTATTTGCCTTTACCCACTTAGTCATTATATCCACATTACTGATGCTTATTTATCAAAAATCTCATTGTGTTAATATTTTGTGAAAGCAGCAATAGTCAACACTACAATATCGTTGCGTTATCGATATCAAGGTATTTGATCAAAAATATTGTGATATTTGATTTTCTCTGTATCGCCCAGCCCTAGTTTGACAAATCCATAAAGATAAGAATGAAAACTGACTAAATATGCCATCCCTTTTCTGGTTTATTTAAACTTCAGGAATAGTCTTTGCACCTTATGGGCCAGTGTGGAAAAAGCAGCGCAAATTCTGCCATGCCACACTCCGAAACTTTGGTCTGGGGAGGTTGAGCTTGGAGCCTTGCATCCTTCGAGGCCTGGCTAGCGTCAAGACAGAGCTGATGCGACTGAATGAGGGGTCGGGTGCCGCTGGTGTGGACCCGGCCCCGCTGATCAGAAACGCTGTGTCAAACGTCATCTGCTCGCTGATCCTGGGACAGAGCTTCCATCACGAAGACCGCCAGTTCCGTAATATGCTGGACCTGATGGATCGTGGGCTGGAGATCTGTGTGAACAGCCCTGCAGTCCTCATCAACATCTTCCCACTGCTGTACTACTTTCCTTTTGGGGTCTTCAAGGAGTTGCGTCAGGTGGAAGGAGACATCACGGTGTTTCTGAAGAGGGTTATTGCAAATCACCGGGAAACATTCAATCCTGACCACCCGAGGGATCTCGTCGACATGTACTTGAAGGAGATGTCGGTCCAGGAGGACAGCAGCTTCACAGAAGATTATCTCTTTTATATAATAGGAGATCTCTTCATAGCTGGCACTGACACCACCGCTAATTCTGTTTTGTGGATTCTGCTCTACATGGTCTTACACCCTGATATCCAAGGTAAACGTAGCAATAGTCCTTTCCAGACTGCTATCATGCCCTTGGAAAATGTAGCACTTTGTGTAGTTTGCTTGTGCAAAACTGATTGACTGATCATCACCTGCGATATCTGACATATCTCCAATCAGAAGTTATAAAGTAGCAAAACAATTATGGCTTCCTAGTGGCCGACCAGAAAGTGACCTCTGCTCACAGGTCCCATGAAAGATTTCCAATGGATTTTTTTCACAGGTTTTTGATGAATAAAGAAAAATAATGGACACACAAATCAAAAATCGACACACAATTTACTATATTTAAATCAATGCAACTCTTTTATTATTTCAGTAATAAAATATGATATAAAATATAATTTCAGCTTTAAAATGTGTAGTTGAATACTGACGGGTGACACTTATGTCGTAGAAGCGAATGCGAAATGTTTTTAGGCGTATATGAACAACAGACGTTGTTTTTCTACATAAATGAAAAACCCTTTGGAAAAAGGAATTGGAAACTGCTGTGGGAACCCACGGCTCAAATACTTGCTTGTTTCAGGACAACAACATGTCTGGCTCGATTATGCATTTAACCACTTCTCCAACTCTTTCACAACCACATTGATCAGCAGATCAAAACATGCACTTGACTTCTGCTTTCTAGAACGTTAAAATTATCTTAAACTGTGTCCAAAAGTCACACTTTATTTGCACTCATTTGTTGAAATGATGGCTTCATTATTCATCCTAAAATGATGTGCTTAATATTGTTTCTACCCTTTTGATTTCAGACAGGGTCCAGGCAGAGATTGATGAAGTGCTGGGTACACATCGGGACCCGTCTATGACTGATAAGGGAAGTTTGCCTTTCACTGAAGCCACCATCATGGAGGTGCAGAGACTGACTGTAGCAGTTCCTCTGGCTATTCCTCACATGGCCTCCAGTACAACAGGTAATTCCAAAAACACCTATAGGTGAGCTACCTAAGTGATGTAAACAGTGCCATTTTTATTAATGAATGAGAAAGGAGTTGTTTATAGTGAGTCACAAAAATGGCCGTCATGAGTTTCCACCTGTTGTGATTAATGATCAGCCTAGGGCTGCAGCTATCGATTCATTTAGTTATCGAGGATTCTACAGATTATTCCATTGATTAATCGAGTAATCGGATAAGAAATACTTTTGCTTTATAGTAAATATACAAAAGAAAGATTTCATTTTTAGAAAAAGCAACAATTGTATTGCTTAAATTGCATACAATAACAGGAATAGACGCATATATTTTTTAAGCACTGGCAGCACGGGCCACCAAGCCCCTTATTCTGTTGTCCAAAGTACATTTTTGGTGGCCCATATCTAAATCTTTTTCGCCCCCCCCCTTCTCCTCTATGCCTCTGGCTCTTTACGCATAGGCCAAAAAAGCTGTTCACTAAGCCCAGGTAGTTGTGACTGTACAAAGCTAACAGCAGGGCTATTCAACGGTACTGTTCAGAAGGACACAATCTCAGAAGGCTGATCTGAGTGAAGTTTAGAAAGAATGAAGAATGCAGATACTATCGGCATGGTCCGATGACGTCATTCACGTGCATAAGTAGCCATGTGCAGGAGGCGCTGGTTCTGGTTTGTCTCCACCAGCAGCTAAATTTACCGACCGCTTTCGTTTTAGCTCGTTTTCAAAAAATTGGCTATTTGCAGAGTAGCATGCTGTAGTTGTGTAAAACGCTGGATGGGAGACTGCTGAATGCAGATGTTAATGTTACCTTAATTGTCTTGTCTGCTCTGTGACACGTTTTTTGTTTTTTTTGCAGCTTAAAACGATCCCAAACTTTCTGTCGTTTTCCCCCGCCTGTCTGTTCTCTTAGCCCCTCACTATTTTCAGTCTCTTTCTTCATTTTGTAATCCGCGCAGACTGCGAGGATTAACGATAAGGGCAACTGGGCAGTTCAGTCTTCACGGCATGTTTCCACAGCTGCGTCAGTCCGTTGTGCGACAGTAATAATCATCCATGCGGAAACGCAGCAGTATACAACGTTAGTTAGATCGTTCAAACGAAGCTTCGAGGCAAATCATTATGCATCGATGATTTTAAGTAATCCAAGTATTCGAGTTACTCGAGGAATCGCTTCAGCCCTAGATCAGCCCGAAAAGAGAAGAGTTTAAATATTTAGGAACCTTTTTTTTTTTTTGCTGCACTCACAGCCTTACAGTTTTATCAGATCACCTTTTCAGATCTAGCCTACTTTATTATCCCACACAGGGAAATTCGTTTGGTCCAGGGCTCCAGACATCACATCCATAGGATCGTAAATAAAAACATTTGATCGCAATGAGAAAGGATAAACAACAAAATCAAATAAACAGTCAATCCACAACAGTAAACTCAAACTTTGATATAAAATCAGGAAAATAAATTCATATGATATAAGCCAGAACACTTTTGAGACCGTTTACAGATGTTAAACTTTTAACATGTGTACATGGTACGAGCACCTGGGGGCTCAGAACAAAAATAGACTGTCCAGAATCTCAGTGATGGTCAGTAAAATGATTAGGAAAGAGCAGAAACAACTGGGATCTGTGTGTAAATGCAAGTGAAACAAAAAGCCCAACAAATTGTCTCTGATCTTGTTCATCCCCATTTTAAAGGATTCATAAAAAAGATGCTATAGAGCCGCTGCAGAAACCAAGAACATTAACAAAAAGGTATTTCATTCCAAATGCAATACATTTGTTAAATTCAATAATGATCACCATTCACACTGGTGTCCGTTAGTGTTGTCTGTGTATGTTGTGCTATTTATTGCATGTATGCATGTTTTGCTAACCTACCTGTGAGGCTAAAGGCACATTTCCACACTTGGACAAAAAAGACAATTATTATTATGATATACAATAATTGTATATCAGGGATAATAAAGATATACAGAGCTGAATTTGGTTGCTTCGTCATCATTTCACAAGGATTTGATTCGCTGAGGTGATGGCCTTTTAATGTGTTTTTCCTCTTTTTTTTTTTTTTTTTTTTAGAGTTCAGAGGCTACACTATTCCCAAAGGAACCCTTATTGTGCCCAACCTGTGGTCTGTCCATAGAGACCCCACTCTGTGGGACGACCCAGACAGCTTCAACCCAGGACGCTTCTTGGACGATGAGGGAAAGTTGCTCAGGATAGAATGCTTTATACCATTCGGGATTGGTATGTAATTCCTTACTCATGTGGGCCAAATAACTAAGACACTGATCTAAAATTGAATTTTAATTGTCCTTGCACCGGGGGGTAATGATTTATCCGCTGTATCCTTCAGGTCCCAGGGTGTGCATGGGTGAACAGCTGGCGAAGATGGAGCTGTTCCTGGCGGTTACCAGCTTACTGCAGGCCTTCAGATTCAGACTGCCAGAGGGAACGCCTCCTCCTACCCTGAACGGACGATTCGGCCTGACGCTGGCACCCTGTCCATACGCTGTGTGCGTGCACCCTCGTAGATGAAGTGGATTATTTGGTTCTCACAAATCTTCTGTAAATCAAGGAGCTTTACCAACCAAGCTGTGGGTAAAGCTCTCCTGGAGAGACAATGTAATCAGTGCAAAATAGAAGAAGTATGTTTTGATTGGAGTGTAGCTCTTTTGCTAATGCACTTATGGCTGCATATTATGTCATTATCCATTAATTTAATGATTATTCAAGCAATAATTTAGTCCATAACATTCCAGAAGCAATGAAAAATACCAATCAGAAGTGGCCATGATCCAAAGTGATGTCTTACAGTACGTAATACATTTACAATTATATGATTCAGAACAGCTGCAATAAACCCTCTAATTTAAAAAGCTGGAATGAGCTAATTTTTTTGTATATTTACTTGATAGTCAAGTAATAATTAAGGTATATAATCAAAATTCTGTTGATTATTTTGGTCACTTGATTAATAAGGTCAGTATTATATGCCAGAGGCCTTGGATTTTGTAAGATACCTGTTCAATATCTGTATTGATATTTTATCTGTTTTATAATGCATACCACTGATTTATAGAACTTGGCACACATATCTGTCCCTATAATGTTCTTTATTAGGGCAATAGGGAAAGAAAGATTTTAGTTTAAAGAGTTTAGATATATATTTTCCTTACAGACTAAATGGATGAATGGATTGCTGGCAACGTGTCAATAAAAAGAGATTATCCTAACAATAATTACCTGTATCATGAATATATATTTTGGTTCTATGGTTTTTACTTCTCAATGTTTATTTTTTTTAATTGTTTCCTTTTAGGATAGCATTGTTCTAGCACTGTGAATAATTTATGAGATTTTTCATCAGAACAGTGTAAGAAATACTCAGCTCAATGCTAGAAACTTTCTTACTGATACAACGTAAATATCATCATTAAACTTTTTTGTTTACTTTACTTTTTTATTCCTAACAAACCAGGATCATATTGTCATTGTCACTGTGACACCAGCAGGGGGCATTCTGGCACTTTTTTTATGAGGTATTCCCATACTGTGAAGTGTAGAGTTACAATCAGGTTGAGAGAGGTGAATTATGATTTTAACAAAAACCTATGCAGGTCAGTAATAAAAATCACCTCAAGGCTGGAAAAGAAACTGACTGCGAACTGGGACTTTCTGAACCGTCATGACAGTTCATGTGGGTTTAGGGACAATAAGGGTCTCTTTCTTTTTGCTGATTTTCATCCTTATATACATCCATTCATTTACACTTGTCAACATGCTTTATCCCTCCCCAATAGAACTTAAAAAAAACATCCGCTTCAGCCCCAAGATATTATTCTCTGTACCAGAAAAGACAGGTTTTTTTTTTTAAACTCTACTTAGAGAGCGTTAACAGCACTCAAGTGAATATTTAACTGTTCAGACTCAGATATTTACCAGACTTTAAGTGGACATCGACAATCTGGTGTGTCAGCTTAAGTGTGTGACCTCAAAGTAAAAAGGGCACACAGATGGTCTTATTTTTAGATATCCCCATGAAACTCGTAGGAGAAATCTACAGACGCAAATAGACAAGTGTAGTAAAATAAACACCTAAATGTGTATTTTGGGTATTTTCTTTCCACTAGTCTAAAAAAAAAAAAAAAAAAGTTTGACCCGTGCATTATTCCCTGTAGGGTTTCGAAACCCTATTGCCTTAAAGTAACATTTGTGTACATATTTACTTCACTTTGTCAATATGTACGATACCTATGCTGACACATGACACGAATATATCTGTGTGAAAGGTCGTGGAAGTGTCTGCGTGATGACGTCACCGCCGACCTTCCTTCTTTTCTAACCCTAACCCGGGATTGTTTTAGTCCTTGAAGTCCTGTAAGCAGGTTGACACATCATGGCGTTCTTCAGTCACCAGATCTGCAGAGGTTTCTCGTCTTCGGCTGTCAGGAATGTTGTTATTAAGCATGTAACGATCATCGGAGGTGGACAGATGGGTGCAGGAATTGCGCAGGTAAGCACAAGCGACATGCCTTCGGTCTCCCGTTTAGCCATGTAGCTAGCATTAGCTTCATTATAGCTAGTGAAGTAGCTGCTCTTTAATGGAGTAGGGACGGTTAACCAGATGTACATTAGTCTTCATCCTTAAAAGTCCTTTCTCTTGTAAATCCGAAAAGAACCCTCTTCCAATGAAGCAGCTTTGTGCCGTGTGCAGTACCATATCATATGAGCTTTCAAAATAAAAGCCTGTTTATTTAAGTTTTACATTTTCCTGATAGTGAATGTTTTTCTTGTCTTAACAGCACAATCACGAATTGATCCCATAAGGAAGTTGTGTTGTGAAATAGTCATTCCTTAAACACAGTTGTTTCCTTGTGTGGTGTTGCAAAACAAGACAAGACTGGACTCGGATGAACTGCAGGATGCACATTGAGCCACAAGGTGTCGCTCGCCGTATTTGGTCTACAGTAAACACCTATTGGAACATGTATGCTGTTTCACAAGTATACACAAGTCTCACAATATACACTGATTTTGCCTTTCTCATTTAAAAAAAAAAAATCAGACTTTACTGTTTTTGTATGAATAGGCTACTTTTGTTTGTTTTCCAAGATCCTCATCCAGCTGTTTCACCACCACACACGCAATCCGTTTCTCCTCTACTTCCTTTTGTGAACTGCAGTGTGGGACAAAAGTGTACATCAACCGCAAACTCAAACATGTTTTTTTTTTTTTTAAGTATCTTTTATATTTTCCAGTGTGAACACACTACATCTAAAATGTTGTATGGAATTGGGACACAGCCCTGGTTTGTGGATTCCGGTTACATTTGCTGTTTGGGTGCCTACTCATTTTTTGCTTTCCCCTAAATAGCACGGCTCTGTTTCTAGTTATCTTGAACTCATTTTTTTCTGAAAGGTTGCTGCATCAACTGGCCACACGGTGACGCTAGTGGACACAAATGAGGACATCCTTAAAAAGGCTGTCAAAGGAATTGAAGGGAACCTTAAAAGAGTGGTCAAGAAGAAGTTTGCTGATAAGCCAGAGGTGAGACACACAGTAGCTCACCAGACAAAATAAAAAAAAAACAAAAGGGTGAAATGTGTGGGAGATATTGCATTTTGGTTTGTTTCAGGCAGGTGAAGAGTTCATCCAGAAAGCCCTGCAGAACGTGTCAACCTCGACAGATGCTGGATCTGTAGTTCAGGGCTCGGATCTTGTGTTGGAGGCCATTGTGGAAAATCTAAAAATCAAACAGGATCTCTTTGGTGGTATTGACAAGCTGGCTCCAGCGTAAGCACTGTCCCTTTTCTCTGTAACCTCTCTCTCTCACACTCTCTCTGTGTCTGTGTGTGTGTGTGTGTGTGTGTGTGTGTGTGTGTGTGTGTGTGTGTGTGTGTGTGTGTGTGTGTGTGTGTGTGTGTGTGTGTGTGTGTGTGTGTGTGTGTGTGTGTGTGTGTGTGTGTGTGTGTGTGTGTGTGTGTGTGTGTGTGTGTGTGTGTGTGTGTGTGTGTGTGTGTGTCAATAATTGAATTATTACCTTACCATGTTTTTTAGACACACCATCTTTGCCAGCAACACATCCTCCCTGCCCATCACTGACATCGCCAGCTCCACCAACAGGCTGGATAGATTTGGCGGCCTTCACTTCTTCAACCCAGTCCCTGTGATGAAGCTTGTAGAGGTACTGCCCCTGAAAAAAAATCTGTTTTTATTTTCTTTTAGAGAATGTTTTTTTTTTTTAAATAGTTGTTATAAGAGTGCATGGCAAAGAGAAAGCAACAGTTCAGTGGGATGAAAGCAAAGAAGAAATGGAGAAACGGAATAAAACGGTTAAGTTCATATTCCATAATTATATAAAAATAAAGTAAAGTAATTGTATTGCCTAATGGTATCAAAAAACGCCTCCCAGGACCTCTAAAGCTCTTTATTTAGCATGTTATATTATGTTATAATGAGCTTTAGAGTTGTTGGTAGTTGGAATTTGTTACCATTGGACAGAGCCAGGCTAGCTGTTTTCCCCCCCCCCCGTTTCCAGTCTTTGTGCTAAGCTATGCTAACTTGCTGCTTGCGGTATCTTTAGATTTACAGACCGATATGAGAGTGCTGTAGAGCTTCTTATCCAACCCCAAGTAAAAAAGTAAAAATAAGCAGTTTCCAAAATGTGGCAGTATGGACCTTTTTCACAGCAGACATTTTGACTTGTCATAGTAGGAAAAGCCCAGCTGAAATTGATAACCTCAGCGATGGCTTAATTCCATCAAGTGTCCCGGTAAGCTATTTCAGTGAGTCAGAATGCACAATACCAGGGCCTCTCCTAAGTGGAACGCAGCCACCATTAATGGTTTGAATACACCTGTGCTTTTCCTACGATGACACGTCAACGTGTCTGTCGTGAAAAAGGTCTGTGGTATCTTTGTTCAAAAGCATCACTCCATTCACAAATAATTAAATCACAGAAGATGGCTCTCAGATACAGAGCTTACCACATCCATGCTTTTAGCCAATTAATTGGAATACGTTATCCAGAAGTGTACAGAAGAGATTTATAGTATATACTAATTAAATTTGTGACTTGGCTATTGTTTTTGTTTTTCTCTGTCAGCATTTATGAGGAAGGGGAACTATTGAGAACTGAAATATGCCCCAACATAATATAATAATGGGATGGAGACAGTTACCGTCTCGGCCCAGCTTGGAGTCATCTGTATAATGCTATTGACACTTGATTAGAATCAACAAAGCCCTTTAAGTATCAATCTTTCACAGGTCATTGCAACTTCAGCAACAAGCCAAGAAACCTTTGATTCCCTCCTGAACTTCAGCAAAAAGCTAGGAAAAACATCAGTGTCCTGCAAGGTAATATTTACTGTCTGATGTCATTAGAGCTGTAGTCTCTTAAACATACAGTATATTTAACAGCCTGATCATCAGCATCCAACATCTCTATATTCAGGATACACCAGGATTCATTGTAAACCGCCTACTCCTTCCCTACATCATGGAGGTCATCCGGATGTATGAGAGAGGTATGTATACCTGCATGAGCACTAGTTATGTCCATAGTCAAATTAACAAATTTACTGACAATTAATAATAAAACATACACCTAGTGTACATACAAAATATTCACAGTAGGTGGAAGGTGAGTAAGTTAACACTTAAAACCCCTTTTTGTTTCTTATTCAAAATAGGTTGTAGTAGTTTATTCAAATAATCCTTTCAATGACGTTTAAATAACTAGATACGGTTTGTTTAAATTTGTACGGATCTGTTTTTTCCTAGGTTAACTGCTTTAATATAACAGGATAGACCTATTTATTTGAGCTGTTTCCCCTTGATTTGATGAAAGTACCCATTAAAAGAATCTTTAAGTTCAACCTTTACAGGATCAAGAATCACCATTAAACTGAACCTGGTCGGTACGATAGGCCATGCACAAAATAGTCTATTTATCAGCATTCCTTGCAGTGGCGGGCTCAGGCTGTCTGAGGGGTAGGGGCGGAAAAACAAAGTAACAAAACTGTCTTGGTTGGTCTTTCCACTGTTTCAACAAACGCCTGGTTTGATCAGAATTAACCCTAAATTAATAGCATTAGGTGTGAAAATATCCTCGCTCTGCTCTCTGAGCCACGCTAGCTGTGTTACAAACCTCATGGCTCTAGTTCAGTATCCCTTCATATTATTTTCTAGTTTCTGATTGATTTCTGCAGCTTTGCATGGTTACCATTTAGTCTTTCTGTTTTCTCCCTCAGGTGATGGATCCAAAGAGGACATTGATATTGCCATGAAACTTGGTTGTGGTTATCCCATGGGACCCTTTGAGCTTGCGGACTATGTAGGACTAGACACTGTAAAGTTCATCATGGATGGTGAGTAAAACTATATGGGAAATTATATCATACCTATATTTTCCACTAATATTATATTCAATTTATACCAATAGATTCCCCTAAATCTGACACACTGGTACTTTAGGTAAAGGTTCTGAATACTTCCTCCACCACTGGATACGACTTTAATTTAAAAGTGTGACCGCCTTTGATAAGATGAAACCGCTGCATAGAAGGAGATATAGAGCTAATTCAAATGAACTGATATATTAAATGTAAAACCCTATTCCTTTTTGTTATCTTTAGGTTGGTCTGCAGCGAATCCAGACAACCCAGTCTTTGCCCAGAGCGAGTTGCTGACCAAGTTGGTTGCAGAGGGCAAATTGGGCAAAAAGACAGGAGAAGGATTCTACAAGTACAAGTGATTTAGTTTCGCAATGTTGCTAGTTCTGTGGGGATGGACGTCACTGTGAAACTAGTCAGGACTTCAGAAAATAAGCCATCCAACATGGACTGATATGAAATGGAAATAGAAAAAGTGCCTGTGCCTTCTATAATAAAGGTTGACTTTTGTCTGTCGGTCCATTTTCTTATGGACATCCACTGAATGACATCTTCTTTTGTGTTTTTAAAGCATAAATTATCACCAGATGCTTCATTCCAGAAATTCACTACAATTTTTACTTACTTATTTTTGGTATTTATGGGGTATAGACCTCAGTTATCTGAAATAATCTCTGTATGTGGGGTAGTTGGGATGTATGGGGAATTTTATCAGCTACTGGTTGAACATAATTAATTTCCTATGGCTGGTCATTTTTGACTGGGCACAACTGATGCCTAAAGTTGGAATAAAACCCATAAAAATCAATGAAAGTGGTCATCACTACCGTACTTTTATGTTAAAATGAGGAAAGTGCGGAGGAATACATGAAGCCTTCGGTCAGTCAGATGAAATATTAATACTTATGACAGAAAGTTGTAATCAGCAAAAAAAAAAAACATGAGGGTTAAAATAGTTTTCAAATATTTGGTGTCTTGTAGGAATGTAAAGTGTTACACACATATAGACCTGGGTAATGTTCATGCTCAACATAAAATGTGAATGCCTCTTATATGTACTAGCATCCGTCAAATGAAAATTTGTGATATATCGTTGATGAGATGGAAGATAGCACTTTTATTGGAGATCTTTGTAAATGAGGCATTCAGTGCTACTTTCCAAAATGCATTGTGGTCATCATTGGGCTGTAACACGAGTTTAATGTATTTCCTTTCCATTAAACATTTGCAAAGCCGATTTTCTTTTTAAACATGTTAAAACCTTTATTGTTTACATCCACTATCTAGCCGTCTTCTTATTCCCTGCCTCTGCTGGCACATTACAGCCCCCTGTTAGTTTATCTGAAGCTAATACGAGGCTTCAGCTGTCCACATTACTATCAGACATATCAAGTGGATATCTTTCAAAAGTTAGTGTTTTTAGTACAAAATTTCCTATTTTTGTTGCCGTCCTTCCACTGCAGCTCAGTAAAAAAAAAAAAAACTCCCGGGGGGAAACAGAAATAGAGAAAGTTGTACAGCTGAAGCCTTATGTTAGCTTCATATAAACTTTTGAATACATTTGCACAAAACAAGGACTGTGGGCTTTGTCCCCCATCAATTACATCTATAGTGATTGAAAGGGATCCTTTAATGACCAGAATGAACAGGAGAAGCAGTAAACAAAACCGTGAACTTATCTTTTAAAGTTCCCTTTGACTTATTTTAAGTCACATAAAAATACTCTAAATTCCATCTAGTATTGTGTAAAGTTTTCGCATCTTACTTGTGAAAGTTGCATACCGGACCATGATTGGCTTCCAAATGGTTTGCGATGTCAAACGAAATCATCTCATACGTGCATGTGTTAATCTGAGATTTAAGGTGAGCACAGATCAACTTTTTCAGCAGATGGGTAGCCCTTATGTTTTCTCGCCCTGCAGTTTTCCCTGGATTAGGGTGGCACCTAAATCATGGTTGCAGCTGTCGCCGTGGTCCTGCTAGGCGCCCTGCTACGCCTGCTACGTCCTGCACTACTGCAACAACTACTATTTCTAGTCATAGTTCCATTATCTTTATTGTGACTATAATTGCTACTGTTCATCATACCCCCAACCGGCACCGTCAGACTACCGCCTACCAAGATCCTGGGTCTGTCCGAGGTTTCTCCCTTAAAGGGAGTTTTTCCTCGCCACTGTCGCACTAAATGCTTGCTTTTGTGGGATTTACTGGAATTGTTCGGTCTTTGTAAATTTATAGAGTGTGTTATAGACCGTCTCTATCTGTAAAGTGTCTCGAGATAACTCTTATGATTTGATACTATAAATAAAATTGAATTGAATGTGAAACAGCCTTCTAGTGTCAAACTCTGCACGTACATCACTCAGCACAGTGAAGCTCAAACATCAAAGTAAAGCAACAATCAGCAAAAGAATTTTGGAGTGGAGGGCCACTGTATTACACCTAATGTAGTTTATTTTAAACTTAACCTTTTCATTTACTCAGTATTGTAATTCTACTATTGTTGCTCCTGTCCATTAAATTAAACCCTTGTTTTGTCCTTTGGGTCCCGGTGACCCGAAGGACAAAACAAGGGTTAATACAGCACCTTAGTGCTTGTTTGTACAGCATTTTGGTCAGCTTAAACTGTTTAAATGTGCTCTAGAAATAAACTTTACTTACTTACTTTACAAGAGACAGAGTTTAGAGAGCAATTCTCAACAAAGTAAACGGAAGTACATAACCCTTGTGTTGTCAACACAAGGGTTATAAAAGGGCATTTGGTGAGATTGATCCAAATCGAGACCAAGGATAGAGGGTGTCGTAAAGACTGTGTTTGAGACTTTGAGAGATGTGTGATTTGCAGCTTTATAAATAAAATTGAAGTGCACAGAATGAAGCATCAATGTTTAGCCTCTTCAAAATGTCCTGTGTACCCAACAGGAACACAAGGTGGTGCTGTTTTACTTGAAATGAAGACATTCAAGAGGCACAATTCAGATTGGTCTATTAATAGACTTTTCCTTTGATCATGGCTCTTTAATCAAAAATGTTTACTTCAAAAATTCAATTTTTACCTTCAGAGTTTTTACAGAATTTTAAAGTCTAAAGACATTTTTAAAACAAACATTTATACTACGATGAGGTTACTTTTTTCATTATCACAATAATACAGTGTAAATGTGTGCTTTTGGAGTTTTGATTACTTGTCAATTTTTTTCAGCTTAAACTTTCCACAAAGACTAAAACATGTTATATCCAATGCGTTTTACCTGCTTTGCACCATCATTACATACATACCACTGCCGCCTATGCATACTTACATTATAATCTCCAAGGATGACACACAGACTGCTACATCTGGCACTTCCAGCTCTGGTCTTTCCGCCACACAAGTGATCAAATGAGCCAATGGTGCCTTTTTATTTTTCTTACAAAAACAAAACATGTTGAAACAGTTCAAATATGACCACTTGGGAAGCAAAATGCTATACCAAGATGACAGTGACCCAAAATATGATAATAAAAAAAAAGGAATTCATCAAGTAATACTAAAATAGAGCATTAAAATCAAAATGTTACAGAGATGCTTGCATGGAATAAACAACATGGCTAAAGACCACACTATTAGCTACCAGAGAGAAAAGACAAAGGTCCATTGCAATAAAAGAAAGACTGCCAAGTGCTGGGGTAAATATATATATCTGCTTCATTTGTCATGTTTTAGAACAATAAAATATAGGCCTCTGAGCTATCACTCTCGCCTTTGTCCTAATGTTGCCTGCAAAAATACCAAGAAAATTGACATATCCTGACAGTTTTAAAAAGTACACATACTGAGCATTATTTTACATCTGAGCAAGACTCGAGGTCACTATTTGTTACAAATAGTTATCAAAAGAAGCCTTAAGTTTCAATTTTCTGCAAGATGCTTCAACAAGAAAAATGGCTTTCCTGTGTCCAAAGCTTATTTTCATATATACCACTATATATATATAAAAAAAAAACATAAAAAAAAACAAACAAACAAAAAAATCAATAAAATATACACCGAGAAATTGAAACAAGGGTTCAAAATACAAAAAGATTCAGTCTAAAATGAAAAGCAAATCAAAATGTTGATCCTTTTTTGCACCAACTGGTCAGCAACAAACTAAATTAGCGTCTTGAGGACGTTTCGTAGACAAGATGAGATTCCTCCGGCTTCCTTAGTGCAGTCTAAAAAGAGGTGTTTGGTCGGTCGGGCGAAACCCCAAATGGTCTAAAAAAAAAAAAATCCAGGGAGGGGAGAGGTGAGGGTGGGGGTGTTGAGGGAGTGAATGTCGGCCTAATGAACTATACAAAGGAACCGAGGTGACAAATAACTTACAGTAACTTAGAAACAGGTGTTTGGGCGGTGCAGTGGAGAAGTTTGTGCGCACATCAAAAATTGCTGCTGTTTTTCAGTGCAGTGCCTTGGGATTGCAGTAAAGCTGATTGTAAAAAAGGAAACTGACCAAAACGCAGCCATCAAATTGATGGCGTTTTTTTTTTTTTTTTTTTCGGTGAGAGAAGTGTGGTTGCGTGATGGTGCTCCTACTAATCGTGATTGTCTTGTTCAGTTTAGTTCAGTGTCTCTACAGCAGGCGCCCTCAGGACGGGAGTAGAGTCAAACAGTGAAGCGTTCTTGGGTGGTGGTGGTGGTGGCATGTTACTGTGCTGAAGGAAGGGGGGGAGTAAGGTTTAGGTGGGGTTGGAAGAGATGAGTCGAGTGGGGGTGGGGGTGGTGGTGGGGGCGATCCTCTGAGAACTGGAGGCTTCAGTTTGGAGATTTAAGGGTCTTCATGGAATCTAACAGGCCTCCATCTCTAGCAAAGGGCCCGTAGCTGCTGCCTTCGCTTTGCATGTGGAGAAATTGTTCCGTTTTCCTCCTGGAGAGAAAACAAAAACAAAAGACAGGCACAAAAGAAAAGACGGATCAATCAAACGCGCTATCAAGTAACTGCATCTGTGTACCAAATAAAAAAAAGGGGAATTAGAAACACATCAGCAACTCACACCTAAACACTGGTCACATTTACATCACGTTAACCAAAACCGAACATATAAAAGAGGATTTAGAATGACTCAAAACGTGTCTCACCATGCAGGCATGCCTCCACACTTCAGGGAGGGACAAATAAGCCTGTCATTACCACCTACATCATCGATCATTATTTCTTTCTTCGTAGTGTTACAGCTGATTGAATGAAAGCCTTTTTCAGCAGTGTTGAGCCAAAGCTCTGAACTACAGAGGGGGTTATAGGTCAGTGACAGGATGTGGGCCGCTCTGGCTTTGATCTAGCCTGACATGGCGGTTGCCGTGACCCAGCTGGCAGCGCTGCGCTCTTCTTTGCCCTCCCCTGACTGACTCATTCCTCCTCTCATTCTCTCAAGGCGAGCACCCAATTGTGTAACTTCTGGTTGACATTTAGGCTGCAGGTGGTTGATGGGAAAACAAGACGAGGAAACACTGTGCACACACAGGAGGATCACCGCATTGACCCAGTTGGTTAAAAACTAGCCGAGTTCATGGAACTTTATGCTGGTAATTATCCTGCCCAGGTGCAGATTGACGCTGCGTTGTAAAAAAATGTTACCCGACTGCTCAATCCACTTCACAAGACTCTCACAAAATTGGCACCCTTCCCTGACGGGGAAATTGTTTGTCATGCTGCAAAAGTGTTCTTTTCCCTCTCGTGATCCGGGCTTGAGCTAACATAACAGAGTTAGCTTCAGTTATTGACAAGCCAAGGAGAGTTATTTTAGACCCGAGCAGCATCAAATAGAATCTGTGATCAAAGTGGAGAGGCAGAGACAGAGGTGGATGGATGCCTCCTGCGACTAAAAAGATGGATGTTTTGTGAAGACAAAAAAAAAAAAAAAGGGAAAAGAAACGGTATTAGTTTGCTTTTCCCTTGCGGCAAAGCCAAGAGTGTGTTTTTGTAGGAGAGACGTCAGCTGAGCCCTGCTGCTCGCTGCATCTTAACACACACACACACACACACACACACACACACACACCACACACCACACACACACACACACACACACACACACACACACACACACACACACACACACAGCTTTACCACATGTGGATAAAAGGGAATAGGACAGAGGCCACCTTTCCCGAGGAGAGCTGACCCTGAGTAGAGACTGAAAGGAGCAAAGCGCTCGGAGAGAAAGAGAGAGCCCCTGATGCTTTTATTTACCTCCGCCGCCCTCACTCTTTTCATCCCAGGATCTCAAAGCGGGCCCGCACGCCCGGCACTGCACCCTGTTTCCTGGGGAGCATTTTTCCTTCCCCCACCGCAGACATGAAAAGCTCTGGCCTTCCTGCCTGGGGAAGAGCCCTGAGGGGCTGCGGGCGAGAAGCGTGTGCATGTGTGTGCACGCAAGTTTCAAAAAAAGGTTGGTGGTAACAGCAGGGGTGTGTACTTGCGTGGCGGTTGGTTGTAGGGGGCACCAGGCCAGCTCTTCACAAGGTCCAGCCGACACAAACACTGGGATTCAGGGGCAACTTGACCCCTCCTCTCCCTCACCTCCCTCCTCTCTCTACTTTAGTGCTCAGGAATGCCGGCTGGACCTTTTTGCAGGAAATGAAACGCTCCTCTGTTCAGAGAGCTAGCGAAGGTTTAGTCTCGCCCCCTTCTCTCTCCCCCAATTCCTTTCCCTCTACGGGACGGACGGAGGGAGGGAGGGAGGAGGGGAAGGAGTCGGACAAGTTCTCGCCCGGCTTTTGAAGTGTGGGAGGTTAAGATAACTGGCCCAACCTCGCGTCTCAATCGCCGCTTTCACCTCCCTGGCCAAATCAAAGCGGCCGCAGCTGGGGCCCGCCTACCTTAAAGCCCCCGAACCTCCAAACCCAGCCACCCACCCACCTCCTCAGCTCCCTCTCTCCCTACACACAGCTCTGGGGTTTCTTTTGGTGCCATTAAAAAGGAAAACACCGCCGACAAATTACTCTAAAAATAAGCCAAGTGGAGAGAGGTGTCTCCAGCACAGGCTGAGGCGCAGACTTTACCATGGCAGAGAAAAGAGGGGAGATTTGGAGGAGAAACGAGAGGGAGAGACTGAAGATACAGAGCAACGCAAGTAAAGAAAGATGCATCAAGAATAATCTTAAAAGATGAATCCAGTTTATTTCAACTGGGGCTTCTTATTTTTGTTGATTGGGCCATCATTTTTGGTCAGTTATGAGAACATTGTACATTAATTGTTAAGATCTGGGAACATGGTGACATCAGAAACAAGTGAGCCACATGATTAGACAGGTTCAGTCACGCTACGTTTACACGTGGCCAGCTATTTTCATAAAGGGACATTTCAACCTCTCCGTTTTCAAAAATAACATCGTGCACAGCTGTCAGTTTTCAGAAAAGTGTTTGTTTACACATACCCGTATATATATGCCGTCAATGCAGCCAAGAGCACCCCAAACCTGCAGGTGGCAGTGTAATGAGAAGCTCAAGCCCACGTTAGCCAATCAGAATCCCGAAAATAGCAACTACAGCAACAAATCACTTCCTTTCTCTCTCTCTCTCTCTCTCTCTCTCGGCTGCCTAAACCTCCGTTAGTCTCAGTTTACATGCAAATGAAAATTTCAAAAATCTCCACTCTGGCCGGAGTTTTTAGAAAGACTCGGTTTCAGAGGCGAATTCTCCGTTTGCGTGTAAACGAAGGGCACAAGCGAAGGGAAATGTCTCCGTTTGTAAAAATAACCATGTACGTGTAAACAGTGTTTCAGTTACTTTGTTTGGCGATCAAACAAACTCATCACATCCCAGCTATTAACCTAATGAGTACAATCTTATTGTTACGGACAGGAATGACGACCAAAATTAGGAAAATGACACCTAAGTATTAATAAACCTGAATCATCCTTCAACTGTCAGGTCAAAGTCTGGGCAGAAAAAATAGTCTCACTAACTTTTAACAGTCAAAAATCCAAAGATGTTGAATTTACCTGATATAAACCAGAAAAGCAGCTGAAACCATTGAATGTTTGGGTAATTTTGTAAAGTTGTATTTTAAGTCATCTACAAGAAGAAAATGCCAAATTGTTGGCAATTCCTTTTCTGACCATCGACCGATTGATTAATAAAGTGCAATCAGCACGAGGTACGACGACGAGTTACGTCAAACCGATACATGTCGTGGGTTCAGACAGAAACAGAATCAACATTTCTGTCAGTGTCTTTAAAACGTGATGAGGACATGAACGCTGAAGCCGCTGCCGCCTTTTAATTTCACCCAGAGATCCAGAAAACACTAAGTGCCAACCCTTTGTTACATCATCCACTGAGGTCAGTTCAGTGTGGCTCAGACTAACAGACTTCTGAGTTATAGTAAGAATAATTGTCCACACATTTAGATTAGGGTCTGGTGCAGTGGCGTGTCTTGGCAGTTACCTTGGCCTGGCTTTGGTACCACCTTTTTAAAAAGGAGCCTCCTCCTCTATACATTTGTGGCTGCGGCGCTCTTAAAGACACGAGGGGAAAATAAAACGAGCAGGCCAATAAAAGAAAAAGCACCTGGAAGACAAAGCGATGTTTGAAACAAAATGCTTTGCACTGTCAGCACTTTCTTCGGCTCTGAGACATTCCACATAAAAGAAATCGGCTCTTTAAAAAAACAAAAAAAAAAACTTTTGAACCTCCAATCAAAAGGCAGGCTCAGGGGATGTTGCATCTTTTCCACAGGGGCTATGACAAACTGACAAGTCAAGTCAGGAGGGGCTGAAACTAAGAGGGTGAAGAGAAGAAAAGAGGGAGGACGGTGTCTGTGTTTAAATATTGGAGAGATGGGGAAGGGCGGGGTGTGGTTGTGGCCAAAAGGGGAAAGGGGAGGGGGAGTCACCAAAACCCCAAACCTCAGGCATGTGTGGGTGAGACTATGGGAGTACAGGAGGGTGTGGGATGGGGGGAACAGGGGGGGGGGTAGTGGGAGGCGTTGCCCACATCTGAGGCGGCATCGCTGGGGGCCTGGGCATCTGAAGTCTGGCCGTGTGCCCCCGCACAGCTCCGTCTGTGCTGCTCCGGGGGGGGGGGGCAGAATGACTGTTCCCTCTGCTGTGGTCTCGCTTCAAAGGCCACCACTTATTTTCACCGTCAGGACAGAGGAGAGGAGCAAGGGAAGAGGGAAGTAAAGAGGCAGAAAATGAGTGAAAAAGGATAAGAGCTGGAGTTGAGGTTCTGCCTCCTTTAACAATGGCCAGACTGACAAGAGTAAAATAAACACAGCTTCCTTCAGCTCCACTATCCTCTTCCTGTCTGTGCCCCTGTGTTACCTGGGGGCCTTAAATTCACAGATAAGCATCTCACGAGGGGGCTGCAGTGCCTTAAGGAGCCACAGGGGTGAGGTTGAGAGGGGGGGACAGACGGAGAGAGTCAAAGAGAGGAAGTGGAGAAGACATCACAAGAAGCCAAGAGACTGGACCCTCATACTGTTACTGCAGCTGGCCAAACCACAACACAATAGGCCCGTGACTCAATCAAAACAAATTTCAAGCCCCAGTCTAAACAATGGGAGCACTATAGCTGCAGTTTCTCACATGTAAACAGACACTCTTAAGAGGGATATACCTCCCTCTAAAGTGCCAAATAGGTTGCCAGGCCAGGATAAGACAGCCATGTCAGTGTAAAAGATGTGTACTTCTAAGCTAAAACCACATATGCATACTTAAATTACACAGAGTTTGACATACTGCCACCCCCTGGAAGTCCTTATACTAAGTGCTGAGAGGGTCATTTTTCTTGACAGAGTAGGCTTTGTGGAGGTCAGGGGAGTGAGAGAACGGGAGGACTGTGGGGGTGAACATTTCCAATTCCATTTCCTACCCACAGAAACATTAGCCGGGGCGTCTCTCTGATTTATGCCCAAATCTCCCTCCTCCACCTCCTACTCATAACCGTTTTTCATCTTTTTTTGTGTGTGTGTGTGTGTGTGTGAAAAAGTACAGTTTTAAAAACATCCTCTCATCTACTGTGCACAGCTCAAAGCAAGACTCAGAGTCAGGTTTGCAATCCGGAATCCTTCCCCAATTATCCCAGGTCACTAATAAGGCGGGGTGTGGAGGCACTGGGCTGTGCCGCAGTGGCCTAGAGGCTCGGTGCCAAATTGAAACGACTCGGGAAATAGAGGCAGACGCTGAATCTTGCCTAATTGCCGCCGGAGTGTGTGGCTGGCTGCTGAGATGTCTCTGTGTGTGTGTTTGTGAAGATGAGAGGCAACAAATAAAAAAAAAAGAGAGAGAAGGGAAAGAAATGGGGGATGGAGACTGAAGGATGAGTGGCAGTTGAGAGAGATTGGGTAAACTCAAAACTCGAGAGAATGAGGGATTTTCTTCTGGCCCTTTTCTTACCCTCCCTTTTCCCCTAACACACTCGCGCCCTCCTCTCTCCTCTTCTTCTTTGCTCCTCCGCTCATTAAAGTCTTGACAGCTGACTTCTGGCTGCACACATCAGAGGGAGCAGAACCGGGGCACGACTGACACAGAGAGAGAGAGAGAGAGAGAGAGAGAGAGAGAGAGAGAGAGAGAGGAGGAGAGACAGTGGCCACCAAAGCTCCGGCTTGAACAACACTTTCTTTCATGTTTCTGGACCAGGACGTGTAGTTCAAAATGACCTTCAATGCGCTAAGCAGACTTTAATAATTGTGAAGCATTATTTTTAAAAAGATATTCTGGCTCATGCGATTAAACGTACATCCTCTCGCACACGCGTGTGGGCAAATTGCCTTGTAAAGACATCCATTTTGCTGGTCGACAAAAGAGCACCTTCATAAGAGTCTCGGGGAAAGAAGACTCACATGCAGTTTTGTGGCAGTTTGCAAGTGTTTGCAACTCCAGGGCCCTCGCTCGCCAGATTAAAAGGCAACCTTTGTTAAGAGTGTCTCCCCCCTGTGAAAAAAATGTGCAGTGGCTGAAACGGGAGAAAGCCTCGAGGGCACGTATGTGTCTCGGCCAGATCACTATCTCAAAAGGCTGTGAATCAGCGGGCTTAGTCAGACAAAAGGCAAACAGCACGAGAGGAAGCAAGAAAGGGAGAAACTAAATAAAGAAGGGTGCAGAAAAGAGGAATAGAACTGCACATTTCCAGTCAGTGTAAGAAAAAGGGGGCTGGGGCATGGAGTGACGAGGGGAAGAGACAGGAACCCTAATTTCACATTGTCAAGAGTAATGACTTCTCAGAGTGCTGTTCCACTGTGGTGGGAGCCAGCTGTGTGGCGGGCCCAGTGTTTGACATGCTAAAGATAACAAAGAGAACCAACGTCAGGCCGTAAAACACTGCTCGACTACTCAACTCCTGGTTTGCCTCACAGGCAGAAAAACTCAAGCCATAAAATATGTTAATATGAAAATGTATTAAGTCAATTTTCCCTTCATAAAAATCTACCTAGACTGGAACATTTCACTTTATTATGCTGAATATTCTTCATTACACTGTACAGGCGCTATAAATAAAATCTAATGGAGCAAATGCTCCCTGTGTTTGAACCATCATACAAAAAGGTGTTCCAAGTTGTGTCCTCAAAATTAACTCATTACCAAATTCCCTTTCAGATTTTTCATACGGAGGAGAGACAGATGGGGAGAGGCGAGGGCAGATGAAAAGAAATAGACAAACGAGTTCATTTAAAGATGTTTTTTTTGGCGTCTACACCAAGCTAACCTCAATCCAGCTCTTTGGGATCTGCATAAATTGAGGGCTTGGGGAGTTGTGGCAGTATCCTTGGTATTATGCATATTAGTTTAAGGCTGTCACTGAGAATCAGCAAGGGTGTCCATCCCGCTGCGGCTATGCGCGGCTAATTATTGGATCAGAGATAAAGTGCTTTTTAGCGCTAGCTCTATCTGTGCTTTAAACCGGCTGTGGCAAGAAAAAAAAAGAAAGAAAGAAAAGCAGCCCAATTTCGGGGTTCATAGAGAGCCACCGGGTCAGGAATCGATCAAGTGGAAAACCTTTGTCTGGTCGGGGCGATTTCGACGTAAGACCAGATTTGTCACATCTGCCCGGCTTTTTCTGCAGCTGAAAGAGAGCGGAACAACAGGATGCTACCGGAGAGGAAGGGAAGGAGAGAGATAGAAATGCAAAAAGATCCAGAGAGAGTAAGGAAGACTGAAAATAGAGTTGCCTTTGCCACATATTGAGAACGTAAATCCTTCTTTCGACAGAGAAAAGAATAGGTGACAGTTCAGTAAGGGTTTGACATGTCATGTGAATCAATATATCTTTGTATATCATTCACATTTATATATATATATATATAAAAAAAAACGACTACAGAGTGCCTTTGTTATGAAGGCATTATATACACCCTGAAACCCCAGATACCATGAAATCTTATTAAGGTATGGCATCTCATTAAGTTCCTGCCAAACAAGCTGCTGAATCTGCTCTGCTTCACTAAGATGCAGAGAGAGACAACACATGTAGTCCATATGGGGCTGAGCTGACGTCTTAGCCTCCACCAGCAGTAAAAAAATAAATAAAAAATGTTCTGGGCTAGTAAAACTGTTTTCAGATGTATTATTTAGTACATGTTTAGAAACACTGAGTGGATGAGCTGTCTGATTTATTAAGCAATATTTTTCAACCCCCTTTCTTATTGAACATTTTCCGAACGCGTGATGGAAGAAATGAGCCACAAACACAATGGCACAACATCTGACCTTTAATCCAACCAGTGCTCAACACAAAAAACACTGGATTGACCAATTCAACACACACACACACACACACACACACACACACACACACACACACACACACACACACACACAATTCAATGGCTATTGTGCGCAGGCCATTGAGCAAACTTTACACACAAAGCACAATCCCTCTTCAGGCCTTAACACCACTGACACAATGACTATGGCGAGGTTAGGGTGGACCTTTTCAGGATTAGTCTGTGAGTACATACTCTCAAGTCAGTGTTTAGCAGTTTAAAAAGACTTGACATGTATTGAACTGATCAGACAGGGAGGGGATAGAGGGTTTGTCTTACCATATTCTCAGATGTACGCCGTTTTCATTCTCTGGCCTGTACCTGCAGAAAATTGCATCTTTTTTTAAAAATTTGAGGTATCTGGACGGCACAGATAATTACCGTCCATTTGGCCTACACAGTGTACAGACCCCCCAAAAAACTGAAATACTGACATTTTACTTAAGATGTAATTCTCAATGGATTACAGTTGCAATACTGAGTGGAGGCCCATAAGCGCAGCTAAACAAGGTCAGCAGAAAGACACACTGTAGTGCAGCAGGCAAACAAAATAGTGCAAAGCCCAGAGTCGGTAAGTAGTCGTATAGAATAGACAGACTAATCCCAAAGTAGGTGTAATTTGTGAAGTCGGGGATGAGAGAGAGGCAAGGGACAAATGGATGGTGGGATGTATACAAATAAAGTCTATGGGAAAACTGAGTAAAGGACTATGCTGCCTGCACAGAATCAAGCCAGTCTACTGAAGCCAGAATGAGGATAGTAGGTGACATTAGTTTGGTTAGTGTATACCGCTACTTGTCAGTTTTATAGGCGTTTTTTTTTTCGTTCTAGCTTTACAGCGTGCATTAGTAAAAATGCAGCAGTATACTGTAAAAGATGATATGTAGTCTATGGAAAGATGGTGTAACTCACAGCTTCAAAATGCAACAGACAAATAAAATAAATAAAAAAGAACTGGAGTAACTGGTGCTTACCTGGGGCTGATTCCTGCATCTTCTCCCTCTTCCGCTTCTTCTTCTTTCCCTAAAAAATATACAGAGGAACACATAAAGTGTGGCTCCAGCACTCACGCTCACTAGACCACTCTGATATCCTGCTGCTGACTGCCATGTTCACTCATCCCCTGCAGGGCATCCAAGTAGCATCCCCTGGACTCCGGACTCCACAGCAAACTGCCACGCTGAGAGGGACGGACTAAGCAAGAGTCTGAGCTGATGTTAAGTGTGCTCTACCTGCTTTTAGCTGGTTTTGAATGACTTACTTTCTATACATTTTAAAAAGGCATTTATTGAGTAGTGACCATCCTTACCGAATGGAGGCAGCTTGTCCTGCTGTTGTGACCATATTTCCTCTGCCTTTGAAGTCCCTCTAATGACAAATATTACATGAAGTGCAATTAAAAATGCTCACTGTAATTAGGCTAGTCTAGCTCAATGACTGTGAAGAGTGCCACTCTTTTTCCAGCGAGGTGGTGGGAGTGTGTAAGGATTTATAGCTTATGCTAAATCCCCAGGGGGGAGACTATAGGTATAGATAGCAGCGTAGAGTCGTTCTAGTCAAATATGAGCAGCACTTTGGTTTCCTGCTGCAAAGTCTGCTAATCCACTTATTCATGAGCTAATCTGCCTTCTACTGCTGCGGCAGACAGGGGAGAAGACAGACTAAGTGAGAGTGGGTGAGAGAAAGGATGAGAGAGGGGGTACACAGCAAAACTCTGAATGCTACACGCTCTCCATGCCAGTGCATTACCTATTTTGGGTGTTTCCAGGCATGATGTGCAGCCTGTGTACAGCAGAAGACTTGGTTTTCTGGGAGGGGTCGCAGAATAGCGCTCTCAGGGATACAAAATACTTGTAGTGCTTGTAAGAAATGTTTTGCGTTAAACATATCGTTTCCATTCATCTCTTTGGTACGCCCAGTAGAAAGCCATTCCGCTACTTTTTTTCCCCCTCCTACCTGTCAAATATGTTTGTGCTAACAAAGCTGGAAATTAAATGGGCACTGGGCTGACTGTCACTAGCTGATGTTGTGTATCTTTAACTGTGCTGTGCTTCACTGGGAGTAGAGCTGTGGAACGGTTTCCCCCTCAGCGAGGCATTTTGGCAGTGGAGCAGTGGAGGCAGAAGGAGGGGGGATGCTGTCGGTGTCCGAGGGGAGGCAGATAAACACCACAAAGCACTTTGGTGGTGGAGTGAATGTGAGTGCCGGAGCCACACTTTTAATAAAGGCTGGTGCTCTCTCTCTCACACACAACTTCATACACGCCACATACTCGGAGACAGATTTGACAACTTCCAAGCAAAAACACAAACGCATATGCACACTGTAATGTACGCCAACAACAGACTGCATCTTAAAATCCAGCTGGACCTCCCACATTCACAAACAAAATGGGCAGCTAGAGGAGCAAAGGTTGCTGCTGCTGAATGCTGTATGTACGATCCAGCCTCCTCAACTCAGCCTAACAGGTGCTTTTTACATCCAAAGCTCCATGCTGATATGGAACATCAAAGACCAGCATAAACATTACCAGGCAGTTTTCACTCACTGTGGCAATAATAATGTCCATGATACTAGAATCCATTCTACTGTTGATGGTAATATAATCACAGTGTTATGAATTACACATTAGGCTGAAACAAAGGGTGCACAAATGGACCCCATTAGCATGGAGCTGACTAGAGTAAATTAGTGTGCCTGTCAATTATTGTGTGCCATTTAAAGAACAACTCATGCGACGCTGACATAAACAAACAACATAAATCAACATACACACACACACGCACGCGCACCTCTGACAATCTGTTCTGTTGATACTTACATAATTGTCTCGAGCGGACCAGCCTGGGTAGAGCTGCATGTGGAGCTGCCGTTCCTTGCGGGCTAACTCATAATACTTAGCTTGCTCTTCCCGAGATAAAGCATGCCACTGTTTCAGTACAAAGGAGATTAGGGGGAAAAAAACAGCATACAGTCAATTACTGGCATGCACTTGCATGTTCCCTGCATAGAGAGTAGTGTGCTGGTGTTTTGGTATAAAAGAAGAAAAAAAATCTTTTTAACTTCCAAACGTTTGGTGAAGAGAAAAAAAAGAAAGAAAAAAAGGGGGGATAAACGGGAGAGCCTGAAGAACGGGGACACATGATGAAGAGATTAACATGCACAAGAGTCAGAGGGAGGGAAGGAGAAGAAGTGAAGGAAAAAAACAACAACTTTGATTTCATATCAAAACACTGGTTCCAATTTAGCAGCGCTTTTTATTCAAACTATGTCAGCGAGCAATTACCCCAAGCGGGCCACAAGCTAGGCTTTGCTGTGGCTGGCTGCCTCAACCGCTAGGCCTATTCGTTAAGGCTTTTAACATGGCTCTGTGGTTCCACTCTTTTCCCAATCCTCAAAAGGAACAAATTTTGTCATTTCCAACTGTGCCATTATCCAGGCATATTTTATTAAAGCCAATTTGATTAAATGTCAGTTAGATAGGCAGTCTGTATCTGTGCTGCTGAGAAGGAAGTAATTGGCTGGGGCAATCATTAACGACAATAATCACAACTAGTTCATAAAAGACTGTATGTTAATAGAGAGAGGAAGCTTTGTACTTTTTAAACTAATTGGGCCTGGAAATTCAGTCCATGCAGACTCTTTAAGAGCTGTGGCTTGAACTGTGATCTCTTGGTGATTTAACTCGATCAAAACAAAATAAACGACAGTGACCAAGAGAACGAGATCGGTGTACACCATTTGACCTACCCTTCGTCCCAGGATCTGATTGATGGCAGCGCTCTCCTTCAGCGTGCACTCGGCGACCACATTCGCACGCATTTCTTTCATGTAGAGCATGAAGGCGTTTAGCGGCTTCTTGATGTGCGGTCTTTTGGGCTCCTGCTCCTTTCTCTGTTCGTGCTGGGGTTTCCTGTGAAGAAAAACAACAACAAAATGGATGGAGGTAAAGAAGAGGAGGAAACAAAGTAGTTAGAAAAATGAGAGAATGAAAGAGCAAAGCAACAGAGGAGGGAAATTGTGGTGCCGCAATGGCGACAAAAGCAGTGAGGGTCTGGTTGCTCTCAGCCAGTGGGGAGGCAGCGTGAGAGGAGTTGCCACGCCATGGGCCCCTGCCTCTTTAATCATGTGCAGTTGCACAGTCGTAGCCCTTCATGCGGAGAGATTACTTCACCAGTAATGGCAACCAAACCTTCTCGTCCACAGCACATTGGCACTCGCTTAAAGCCAAATGCTCAAACCTTGCACATTCGAAGACACCCTACTCCCAACTCCTGACTTACTTTCTAACAACCTTTTCAATACTAGTACAGTCTTGGTGCTGGGCTGGCCATGAATAATGGAAATATCAGTGATGACTTCAGGGCGCTTAGGGCACTCACCATTACACACACTGAGGATGTGAATTCTTTTCATCCGAGCACTAATCTAGGACCTGTATCTGTTGCTGGCTAAGGGTGTTGTGATCCCTGAGGCCACATGAAGCACAGGCCTGTTATCAGTAGAGCTCGCTGCTTATCTGCTCACATCAAGGGAATGAGAACAAGGCTCTGACTGAGGGTTTGTTCAGCAATGGCCTACTGTAGCGGAGGAGTGACAAATACCTGGAAGTATATCATCTCAGAAAACTGAGGAACAGAGATTCTTTTTTATTTATTTTTTTTAAAGTGTGCGATAGTGTTTAATGAAAGTATTTTGTGTTTGCAGGACTCACATGTGCATGATGTCTGTTTCATGCGGAGGCTCGTGTTTGACCTGTGGGTTGACGATGGCCGGGTGGGGGATCCCTGTGGCGTGGGGACCTGGGGGGCCGGGCACCATGTGGTGTGAGAACCTGCAATAACAGCAGACAGCAGGCTTTGATTAATTAGAGAGGACGAAGAAGTACAGTAGCATGGAAAGGGTCCCCTAAATGTCAAATGATCGTAGGTGCACGCTTGCAACAGCGTACACAAACAAGGAAAGAAATCCATCCACACATATTTATTTGGTTGACGTTAGATGGTAAATGCTTAATATTCAAAAAGACACCTCTTTCCTGCAATATTAGAGTAGAGGGTCACAAGGAGATATTAGTTCGTATTAGGGTGTCACAATTTAAAAAAGGTTGGGTGCCACTGGTTTATATGACTACATGGGAATTTACATACTTGTTTTGCCGTCTGCTATTGTGTGTCCAATGATTCATGGAACTATGGTAACAGATAAGGTCGGGAACTACAGGTTTCCATTAGTTGTGCTTGTGTATGCCTTCTCACTGCACCTCAAGAACAGTAAAGATCAGGCAAAATAAGAGGAACTGATAGAGAAAGTTATTGCGGTCTTCAGTATTTAAAAAAAAAGTTTTTAATTTTCAGAACTGCTTTGAATATCCATTTCTGCTAAACACCAGGACATCTTCAGATATGCTTTTCTTTCCTGGTCACTGTCTCCAACTCTTTGAGACTACTCTTCCGAAATAATAAATAGTAGATTTTTTCTTGTCATCTGTCCATCAGTGGGTCCATAATGTCTGTAACTCCATTTACCATTTTTTTCCATTTTGTTTTTTTTAATCAACTTCCAAAATGTTTGTTAAAGAAACAAAAGATTCCTGTGGAGCATGAAATGTACTGATCAGCAATGTTTAGTACTGCAAACACAACGCTTCCTCGGTCCCGGGGACTTGTCATTGAGTACAAACTATGACCAAGAATCCAAACGTAGGACTTGGTTCCTCAGCCGGAAAAATGGGCAAAAGTTCCTAAATTGAAAAAAGAAATGGGCTAATATACCCTAGGTATTCAGAGTTAAGGAGTAGGAAAGCAGGAGAAGACTGACTGAGCTTCAACGGTCCCCTTATCCTGCACGTTACATCTGGCTTCACTCAGTGTATGTCTAAAGCCCTGTCTTTACAAACATTACGCTGACAAAAAAAGAGATACTTAGAAAGGAGAACGAGGGTAAGATAATGTTAAGCACAAGAAGAAGAAAAAGAAAAAAAAGTGCAGGAATGGCAGTGGCAAGGATGCAGTCAAAAAAGTACTTCACAAACATGAAGTGACGCTCAGAGAGCAAAGAGCTTCCAGGAAGCTTTGATGGGGGTTAAGCAGCCATATGGTTATGCAGGGGCTTGTATGTGGTGATGTGTTTGACATGTGCTGGGCACACAGAGGAGCGGTGTGGCTGAAGCCGCAGCAGTAACAGCAGGAACAGCCAGAGGCAGACCTCCCTGTGTAGGCTGCTGCTGCTGCAGGCCAGCATTCCTCCATTCAGTACACAAAGCCAGCACCGTGTCATTGTGCATCCGATGTGAAGAGACAGGATAGTAATTGCTCCTTGTTTATATGAATCAACTGTGCATGCTCGTGTCTGTCTGACTCACCAGCCCAGTGGTGGCGTGATCTGTCCGACTCCTCCAGGAGACAGGGAGTAGAAGTTGGTCATGTCTGGTCCAGGGTGATGCCTTGGCATTCCTAGACAAACAACAAATGGTACACAAGTATTCAGGTTACATTTTTCACTTCTATGTCTGGATGGTATGGATCCTAAGCACCAATCGAAATGTGTAGCACTGAGAATCAATGTGCCAAAAGTCAGGTCTCTGACAAAACTACAGCAACTTTGGAAGTGTAAAGAACGGCTTTACTGGGAGACCATTGCGTTTAGGCTTGTGGTCTTTATTAAGGTCATTAAAAACACATTGCAAAGAACATTTAAATAGGTTGAGCATTAAAAAAAATATTTATATAAAAGACAACCGATCATATACAAAAGTACCAAAAGTTAGCATCGCGCGTATTCTTTGATGAGACATTTTCTGATTTAAGTCAGAACTTTTGTATACCGTAATACTATGGAGGACCTTGAGTTAAGATTATTTCCTTTAAAATCTATTACTCCTTCCCACCTTCCCATCCTGCTTCACTACAAGTAAAGGACACGGCAGTTGTCGGGCTGGAAGACGCTACTTGACCTCACGTTATCATTGGTAGGAAAGGATCATATTTTCCCATCTTTAAGCTGGTTAATTGAGGCTTCCTCTTTGTGGCAGACGCTGCAGCTTTCCCTGTAGACACGGGATTGACTTGGACTAACTGCCGGTGGATCTACAATACTAAGCTCCTCCATCTCCAGCCTGCCTGCTCCTGCTGGGTTTCAAGGTTGAGGGGGTCCCTTTTTTCCTTGTTTCCTTGACACCGATTTGTTTTTACATTTTAGAACAGAGCGAGTAATAATCTGATACTAGAGTAATAATACTGTTCATACACATACAAGTGCAATGTAGACACACACACACACACACACACACACACACACACACACACACACACACACACACACACACACACACACACACACACACACACACACACACACACACAAGGCCAAATGCCTCCAGATTAGCAGCATCTTCTAATCCCTGCTGGAGCCAGCCTTTTCTCCCTGCCTCTATCTTTTCTCTTCTTCTTTCTCTCTCCAGGCAGTGGTCTGAAGGGGCCTCTCTCCTCAGAGAGGCAGGGCGAGCAGGGGGCTTATATCTCCAAAGCCAATGTTGCAGCGCTGGATTCATAGCACGCATAGCACTACCCCCTGCCAACTAATCCACCACCTAACACTCCTGAGGGCCCTCCTGAGGGCAGAAGGGAAGGAGGCAAGGGGTGAGGCGGTGAGGGAGGCGGAGAGAGCCCCAGCGTGTTAACCTTGTCACTCACACCCCTAAGGTGCCTAATTACTCACTCCCCTAGTCACACGTTCCCGTTGACACCCAACAAGGCTTCACACTCGCATTTCCTCTCAAAACAAGCAACACTAACATGCTTCACCTGGAAGTAATATATATTCAAATTAGTGTTCCCATGTAATATCTTTTTTTTTTTTTTTTAAACAGTATACATATAAGGTTTTAATGTAAAATGTTCAAAGCCCCCCCTCTGCTCGACCTTCCATCCTGCATTGCGGCCCTGTGCATATTAGAGCTCATAATGAGAAAATCCATGATTGTTTTTCATAATTAACGAGCAGATCAAAGTCTGAGCCCACTAAGGAAGGCAGAGCAGCAAATGGTCGATATGAGAGAGCGAGACGGAAAGAGAGAGAGGAATAAGAGCGATTCCGTTTTAAAGGATTTTCAGCTGAGCTCGACTGGTATACACATATGAATATGCCTGGGGAAATCATTTGCAGCTAATTCTGCAGCTGGATCGCTTGGACATGGATTTCTGTTGAGCTGCGAGTGCAAAGATCACATATAGTTTAAAAAAAAAAAAACAACCAGAGGTCTTTTATTGCTTTTCAGTGTTTGTTAGAAACTTAGTGGATCTCTATGGACAAGACCAACACAAACAGTAAAATGGAGAGCATCACTTCAGAAACTGTACTACATGACAACAAATTTCTGTTCTCGTACAGTGTGTTTAGTGCTCAATTCCATGTCAACACAATTCTTTCCTGCTTCCTTGAAAAAGAATATTCAACAAAAATGTGTCTGATGCACGATTCCTCTGACATATGTGGAGCACAGCTTCTTCATATGTCTCACTCCCTTCATCTCACTACGCTGTGCTCAGTTCTACATTGTTATTTATAGCCGGTCCCTCAGAACCTCCCAGCCTCATCATCATCTTCATCATCGCCTACATCCTGTCTGATCCCTCTCCTCCTTTTCAACTGGCAGCCGCGGGAGAAGAAAGCCAGGAGAAGAGAAAAGGTGCGGGACGTAGCTATGGCGGGGCCCACGTCTTTTCGCATTCGTGAGAAGTTGCCAAAATCTCAAGCTGCGCGGGGCTGAGGAGCTCGTCCAAACTGCTGAGGAGCTCCTCTGCAGCTGTCAGAGCTGTAGCTTGATGTTGTTTCTGAGAGGCAGAGAGTGCAGAGGGAGAGGGCAGCAGAGCTCAGCGCGCCGTCCATCCCACAGGCTGCTTTAAATGAGTTCATGTTAAGAGCTGATAGAAAAGATGACTTTGCTTTGACACATTTTGGTTTCCGTCTCTATTGATTCCTGACAATGTTGCCACAAAGGGGTGTCAAAATATATATATAACTCAGGTAGTGGTTCAGTTGAATTCAGACTGAGTGCACCGTTCAGCATTATTGTAATATTTTGAATACAATTACAATTTATTTCTAGATGTGACAGTGGTGGATGAAGTATTCAGATCCTTTACTTAAAGTGGCTATTTGTAACTTTCAGTTTGTGTTGATTCTAGGGACCACTTTGGACAAAAGCGGTAGTGTTTTTAACACACCTGCTGCCGTAAAAGGTAATTTCTTTATGGTTACCGGGAGGTCATACAGTTGCCATGAATGTTTTGCTCAGACAGAAAATCATTCATTTACAATAAGAGAATGAGTTACAGAAGCATCGTTGGATTTCAAGCGTTGCATACGGTAACTCAGCCTGGATGCATCGTGAGCTAAACTATATGTAACTTTTTATTGTTTCTGAAATTCTAAACTCTAATTTTTCATCTGATGATCATAAATGACCTGTAGCAGCGCAACCGTAAACAGTGGTGGAAGAAGTATTCAGACCCGTTACTTAAGTAAAAGTACTAATACCACACTGTAAAAATACTCTGTTACAAGTAAAAGTCCTGCATTGAAAATGTTACTTAAGTAAAAGTATGTAAGTATCATCAGGAAAATGTACTTAAAAGTAAAGTATTAGTAGTAAAAGTACTCTTTTACTACTGAAAATCTGTTGAGTTCTGATCCGTTCTGTCTCTACTTGTAGGCCAATACATTGTTGGGTAGTTTAATTTATAATAAAACATTGTATTTTATAAACTGCGTGTGTTTTGTGTGCAAAAATCTTAATTTGTAAAGTAACTAAAGCTGTCAGATTAATGTAGTGGAGTAAAAAGTACAATATTTCCCTCTGAAATGTGGTGGAGTAGAAGCAGAAAGTGTCATAAAAAGAAAAGGCTCAACTAAAGTACAAGTACCTGAAATTTGTACTTAAATTCTGTACTTGAGTAAATGTACTTAGTTACATTCCACCACTGAAATCTGCACACCATAAACAAGAGCTGTAGTAACCTTGTTTAACCCGGTTTCTTTGTGGGTGACATGAAATAACTTTTGAATGCCAGTTGAAATAAAGAATTTGAAAAAAGAAATTTGGTACTGTCAAAAAGAGGATCCATGCATCTCTAATTAGTAGTCATTTTTCTTACTAAAGTAGTTCAGATGAGAAATGAAAAGAAAGGACTTGTTGTCCATTTTGAAAATATTGTCACTACTTTGATTTTATAAAGCAAAAGGATGACAAGAACATCCAGAATATTTTGGAACGTGGATCATCCACAAAGATCTATTAGTGTAACCCTTCTGCCACACGGTTGTTGTAGAGGCTGTCATGTTGGGATCTGTTGGCTTGGTCTCTACCTTGTTTGTTGTTGATATCCTGGGGATGAAGACCAGAATGGGATCCTGGGGCGAAGTGCTCGTCACTGTACGTGATCAGTGGGGTGAGTGGGTGGACTGCATGGGACGGCTGCACCACGGGGACTTTGTTGGACTGTGGAGAAAAATACAAGACGATTTTTACATTATGAAAGAGGGATGACATGAACATGAACTTCAACTGCATTATTCCATGCGCAATATGGCCCCATTCCCACTGGTAGATGTGGGTGAAGCTTAATAGTATGGTCATGAAAAAAAGTAAATCCATATCTTTTTAGTAGCCTGATCCTAGCACCTCAAAACTTTGTTAAGTCTAGGTCAGCAGGACCGAAAACCCTATGCCCTGAAGGAAGGAGGAAAAACAAGTCAAAAACGGTGCATGGGCATGTTTGAGACAGCAAAAGAGAGAAATGGAGCTGGAGCAAATAGGAGCGAGCAAGCGATGGAGCAAAGAGAGGGGAGAGAAACGCGAGATTCGCTGGGTAGAGTTAGAGCAGAGGTCTTAGGCGGGAGATCAAAGGCAGTCATTAGCTTGTGAATAAGGGGAGTTCATTACAGAGCAAGAGCCGGGGGAAGGAGAGATGAGGGATGGAGGAGGAGGAGAAGGGGGTTGGCTATGGAGAGAGAGCGCGAGTGAGACAGATGTCTGCAGCGGTACTTAATGCAGCGGTAATCACGTCAACAGTGGCCTGACCACAGACCCCCCATCCCCGGCTGACTCAGAGAGACCTGCCTCCTGACAACTAAAATAGGCCGAGCCAGGCCCAAAAATCCCCGGCCCCAACCCCCAGCCAATAGCGCTTACATGCTTCAGCAGCAATGAACACATGGCAATGCTTAGCCATGCTCTACTATTCACAATCTGAGCCCGGAGCAGAGCTGGAGTCAAAATATCACCTCCACAGGATATATGGCTAATCGGAGAGACATCGGTTCGCTGTTGGGTGAGACACGTCTTACACCAAACAGCTCCCACAAGCTTTGAATCAAAGAATCGCATGAAATTGTAATCAGATGCTCTCACAGGAACAGTCACCTGATTAATAATGTTGTTGGAGATTATCATCTAAATTTAATAGGAGCATACATTTCTGAAGAGACCATATAATCAAGGGACCGTTCGTTATTAGATCTCAGTTCGTAGTCCTAGTGAGGTGTCTGCCAAGGTGACATTCCTGCAGTGCTAAGTGGTGACACAAACACACACATACACACACACACACACACACACACACACACACACACACACACACACACACACACACACGGCTGGAATGTCTGCGTTTTCCCGAGAACCTCTCGCAGACTGGCACCGGTCTCGACTTAAGACCCCCCCTCTCCCTCCCTTCTGGGAACACAAAGAGCAGTATGTGTGCTCTGTGTGAGAGTGCGTGCGTGCGTGCGTGCGTGCATGCATGCGTGCGTGCGTGCAGATAAAGATCTCCGTATCCTCAGCCACATGACGCATCATCTGCATCTGATTCTTTATCGGGATGGGAAACTCATCTCCCAGGGCCAATTTCTTTCCCAATTCCTCTCTAGATAAGAGCGTCAGACGCCGTCATCTAGCACAGTCCACATTGTAGCATTTAAGATTGCAACACACTGCCCGCAAACAAGACAAATCCTGCCTGAAAACTAGTTCAGCCATGATGCAGAGGCTTTTCACGTAAGCCCAGGTGAGTGTGGTTCTTTGACCCCAAGAGTCAACAAGAGTGTCAACAAGAGTCAAAGGTGATGGGATAATCTGTGAGTGTGGGAGTGTCAGACCTCATCCTACTGGGGGGAGGGCTTATTAGTAAGGGCTGCTAACCCTAAATGAGAGCTAACCCAGACTCGGGTGGCTGGAACAAGCCTACTACACCAGGGGCTGATAGCATTCTCGCCCATATTATTTTACGCCTCTCTACTCCCATTTGTTATCCTGTGGGACTGAGATAAGAACCTAAGGGATTATCATTTTAGCTAGAAGTCTTCTCCAATTTGTAGCAGAGAGAAGAAAAAAATGAAAAAGCAAGCGGAAACAAAAGTTAGTCTCTCATTCTTTTTTACACACACACATAAACTACGAGATACTGAGAAAAAAAAAAAAATGATTGACTCCTTAGCACCCAAGAAAGCTAGATGCTTCCGCCATAGAAAAGAAGCCCTCTTTTGTGCTTTTCACAGTTACAGCCGTCAAATCCTATTTTTCTCAACTTCTTAATAAACTGCCTCCATTGTGGCAAAAATCCACCAAAGAAAAACATGCAGGCCTCTGTGACCAATACGCAACTTATGGCTATTTGGCTTCACATTTACATAAACTGCATGCCATAACTTACCATGGTTTATTCTCGTAAGTGCAATGAATTGTCATTTAGGCATCTTACATCTTTACATCTCTCTGAACATTCATACAGTATGATTGGGAAACAGTCGTCATGGAGGCACCATTTTAATTCTTCCAGGTGGAGACTTGTTGGCTTGCTGCACCTACTTTGCAGCTCTTGGCAAGTTTACACACACACGACACCCTTTTACCAATTTCCTGGAGGAAGTAGTTGGAGACACTCAAGTGACCACAACCGTGAGGAGGGTCACGGCACATCACTACAATTTGACCCCCTCTCATCCCCCATCCTGACTCTAAAAACCATTAGCAGCAGCAGCAGCAGCAGCAGCAGCGGTGTTGCCATGGAGGGCGGCCATATTGTAGGTCTCCTTTATTGTACAGGAGAAATAATAGGCTTAGGATCTCTCTATTCATATTTTTCAGGGAGAGCGAAAGAGGAGAGGCGGCGAGGATTGAAAAGAAAACGTTCCATTTGGAATTTCATATCCAGGCTTGGCCGGCCCTTCTAAAGAACCCCTCAGATGTGGTTTTAAGAGAAATTCATTGTGCGGAACTGGAGCTGGCAGGAAGCCCTCCATGGAGGAGACACTCCAGTGTGTTTCAGCACGGGAAGCCAGTGACTTGGCGTGCTGTCTGAAATTGGGGGTGGGGAAGGGAAATGGGACGTTTCGTTTTTGTTTCTTTTTTACCGAGGGAGGATTTTTTTCTGACGGCACGCCGGTGTCTCCGAGCTTGTATTCTGTCAGATTCCACCAGCATCCTGCCATGGTTTCTGAGCATGAGTGTGCGTGTTTGTACGTGTGTCTATGTGGTATATGCAATAACTATCCTTGCAATATTGCCTTTTTAGCATCTCTCTCTCCCTCTCTCCCCTCACAGCACGGCTTTTGTACTCCACTCAATTATACCACTTCTGCAGAGTGGAGTGGAAAAAAGGGAAAGCGGGAATTTTATAATAATCACTTCCCACTTTTGTAATTTATATGCAATGAGGACTCTTCGCGCCTGCAGCTACAATCTAGTGTGTAGAAACCATGTGAGGTGTTTCACAAACAGCTGGGGAGATGGCAGCTCAAGTGGTGGCTATGGATTCCCATGGTGCTAAATCTTTACACTAAGAAGCCCTTCTCAACCCAAAACCCAACCTGACCTACTCACAGGATCGTTGGCACTCTAGAGGAAATGGATGCACCAAAAAATGCCCAGGATATTAACAGAAGAAGAAAAAAAAAAGATAGGGCAAGAAATTGTTTTGCGATTACAACCAAGATCATCAAGGCTTTGCTATATATTTCCAATCACCTAAGGGAATCATTTAAAGACAACTGTGAATCACTGGCACCCACCTGACTGTTTAAATACCATCTTTGGCTACTGTTTCCACTGACAATGTGATCATAAAGAAAGCAAGATTACAGATGGAAAGCCTCTGTAAATGCCCGAAAGTTGAAGTATGAAGTAAGGGTGTGCCCAGTGTAGAGAGTCACCCTCAGCCCAGGTGTTCCCTCTCAGGTGTGTTTGTGTTCAAGTTGTTTGACCTTTTCCCAACAAAAGTGAGCAAACATTCTCCCATAGCAGCTTTACTGCGCAGAAGATTACAAGGGACAGTATCTCCCCTCCTCCCCTACCTTCACCAAAACCAGTGGAGACCAACCTGAGGAAGCTTAAATAAATAACCAATTACGATTCGCAGAGCGGGTTGAGCCCTACCAGCTTCGAGTGGAGTGCTAAAAATGGAACGTTGGTAGGATGGCCCATCGGCCAGGGGGCTTAATGTAACGAAACCCAATTAATGGAGAAGAAAGCCGGGCCGCCAGCAAGCGAAGGAGCGCCACGCGCCCAGGGTAATGAGACGAACAAGCAAAGCCAACCACAGGGACAGGAGTGGAGGAGGCTGCGAATAACAGGAAAAGCCTACCCTGGAGAGACATTTACATCTGTGAAGCCCCCCCCCCATCCCAATCTCTCTTCTCCCCCCTTCTTTCATTTCAATCATAAATCCTGCGTGCTAGTCAAGAGTCCAAAAGTTGAACAGAAGCGGTGACAATGAAGGCTGAGGCCAGTTGGTAAAAAAGGGAAAAACACAAAAGGTATAAAAGGATATCACAACTTAAAGTATAATGGTGTTCGGTGAATTACTTAAATAACTAAGACACGCATGTACCGCATATGCAATGTTACGGTTCTAGTTGCTAAGTTGCAGCACAAATTTATCTTGCAAGGAAACTTTTGGCGCTTTCCTCTAAATACCACCGTTACACCCCCGCGTCAAACACTTCACATTAACCACGCATAAACGACACATGCCACTGTATTAACATGGAACAAGGAAAGACATTCTTTAAAATATGGTCACGGTACATGGTGAAGGGATCAGGCTGCAGTAACCACGCGTTTAATGAATTTAACACATACATGCTTCATAGGAACACAAAGGAGCTATTAACAGCTGACTGTCTTCTTACCCACCACCACCACCAAGCACAACTGAATAGGACGAGGTGGATTACCCATCATCCTTCAGTTGGCATGAAGAGCGTGTGCTCCAAGCAAACCAATCACGCTAGCTCTCATACTGACATTCTGAGCGTGCAAAGGAGATAATTTGTGTGAAATATGCCTGCCCCAGATGAAAAGACATTATCCGCTTTTTAAAGTGTTCAACTCTTAATTTCTATATGTCGCGGAGCTATTAAAAAACTGAGGGAAGAGCAACAGAACATTAAAAATTATCCAGTTGCTGTTTTTCTTCCCCGTTAAGCCACAGTGAGTTAAGAAGAAACAGTAAAGCACTATGATAACAGCCAGCTCATGAAAGTTAAAAGCTGCAGTATAGGGTTGGGCAGGAGTTCAGTAATTGTGTATACTGAATTTTGGTAAAATCATCGTGGAGCTTGTTTATGATAATATAGTGTTAAAGTTTTACAAAATAACTTACTGTTGTCCAAATGATTGTTTCTAGGCAAATTGTAACAAAGAATTGTAATTCAGGTTGTTGTTTTACATGTGTGGAGAGTGTTGGGTGTCTGATGTAATACATATCAGTTCAATATAGTTGGTATTGTGTATTTTTGTAATTGTCAACAAGTCCCATAAAAAGACCAAAACCAGCAACAATCTCTCAATCTCTTGACAGTCTCTCAATAAATCAATACTACAAAAGTCTGTCTGTAGCTCTCGGTCCCGAGCCCATTTGTTCCTACTAGGAACAAGTTGTTAAGATGTAGATGTTAAATGTTTAAAAAAAATCAAATAAAAAATCATGAATATATACTTTGTTTAAAAAATGTTTTAAAAAAAAATCCTAAAACTCCTGGGCACTGTGGTTTTTAGAAAATACTTTAAACAGGAGTAAACAGTGCATATGCTGTGGACTATTTCTGCGACAAATGAATACTGTGCTACTATCGTGAGTATTTACGGCAGCAGACTTACTCAAAATAAACTACAGTGCAGTTTGTTATGCTGCTGCTTTGGCATTTAAGCTTGTGCTTTGGCTCATTAATTCATTTTTAAAGTCGTTGTTGGATGGTCTATGGCAGGAAGAAAAAAAGCTCAGGCTTTAGCTACACAGAAAATACTTGTAGGTAGGATCAATTCGCTATTGGTTTTGGTCTTTTCAAGGGATTTACTGACAGGAGAATTTTTTTTTGAAAATCAACAGACTTTCTTTTAAGTGCTTTAAATATTTATTTGAACATTTGTTATTTTTGCATGCATATTCCATATTGTAATATCTTGCTAAAAATTGTGATATTAATCACCATATTCAGCCATATTGTCAGGCTTTAATGTGGTTGGGATGTACTGAGCATATACCTACAGGTTTGAAATGTTTCTGTGCCACATGAAGGGTTGTCATCGTTTCCACACTATCCTGTGTGGAAGTTTATCAGCTCTAAGTGGTGGTCGGCTCCTCCACTATTGTAGTTGCAGAGTGTGTGTGTGTGTGTGTGTGTGTGTGTGTGTGTGTGTGTGTGTGTGTGTGTGTGGAGGAGTGGTGGGGGTTGGGCCGCTGCTCTGGCAGAGCCCTGGGCGTACTGCAGGATGTTCACCTTGCGGCGGGGCACAGGGCTCATTATCACAGCAGGACCTGGTCACATCAAAGGACTGAGGAAAGGGCAAACATTCTGCTGAAGTGCCACTGTCAGCAGGCCTGCGAGCGCACACGCAAACACGTACACAAAAGGCAGACCGCACACACTCTTGAGCACCCACTAGGCATCTATACCCCCACAAAGAACATGGCTGCTCTCTCTGCAGCTCCATCAGTTGCCTTGGCTGTATTGAGACAGGTTAACTGAAAATCCCAACACCTTACTGTAGATGACACCAGTCTTGCAGAATTGTGTCATTTTCTCAGCACCGGAAGCACACAAAAAACCAGCTACCTGGTGTATCTGAACAGCGTCAATGTGTCTAACTGTATTACAATCTTAGACATAAAGCCTTTAGCTGCATCACTGCTTCAATTACCTGATCAGCTGTGTGTTTCAAACCAGGGGCAATGTTGTGTGTCTTAGGGCCCTATGTTTGAACTCAGGCGTTGAAGCTGACCACAAGCAGAAAATGTTTGGAGCATGCTTTATTTTTCTTACTGAATCAATCGTCATCCTTCCCTAGCAACTATTTATAGCAACCCGGTTGCTGCATTAACACGCTGCATGATTTATCATTAGAAGCCAGCTCTGGTCTGCTGAGTAGCTACATTCTTGCCAGGCAGCCCGGTGGTGCCAACATCCACATTCAACAACAACACTCGAAGGCCCTGAGAGATGTACACAAATAAAATCGCAGCACACGCTAACTTTGTGTGGCAAGCGCGCTAAAACCTTAGCCTCCGCACAATACCAGAGACACAGAGAAAGAGGGAGAAAAAAATGCAGTGCAGAATGGAGGAAAAGTGCTGATGAGTTGCCTTATGCAGGAGCTTCAGAGATCCGTCGAACAAGAGCGGATTTGCCTGCTACACCTAGATAGTGTTTCCCCCCCTCAGCTTTCGCCCAGGTATTCTGGGCATGAATGGCTGTCAGTTTGGATTTGGGAGCTCAGCGTTGAGGGGGAAAATAGAGTCTGGTGGGGGTCTTTGTGTGTCTCTACCTGTGGAGACGAAAGCTAGAGACAGTACTCTTCTTACTAAGCCCCAGCTAGCTCCAACGCAACATTTCATAATACATCTACGGGAAAAAAGGGGTAAATATTAGCACTGCAAGCTAGCCAGGGAGAGCTGGACGAAGGCAGACAGCATAAGGCTGCAGAGGCGCTGCCGCGTTTTTTGAGGGGAGGCTTTTCAATGGCACAAGCTAGGAAAATGTGGATGGGGAGGTGATTTGAATGAGAGCTGCTTCTGCCTGAGCTGTACCGTATTGACCTAGTTTTCCTTCTGTATTTCACTCAGACCGACGCACAGCCACCGACACAAAGTGGAATAGAAAATATTGATGGGTTAGTGGGTCTGCACCAGTGATGATTTAAACAAAAAATAAAAATCCACAGAGAAATGCCTGAATTTTGTAAATTTTGTAATGTCTTGTGACAGGGTTAAATAGGTTATGTAATGCTTTGAAAACTGTGGGTCACAAGAAGCCCTGTTGCCTCAGGTGTCATAACACCTGTGTCCTGACTTTGATCTGAACTTTGACCCTGTAGTCACACGATCAATGCTCTTTTCACCCCAACCAACCATTACGCTTGAAGCTAAACACGTCTCCTTTTACTTCCAAAATGATCTTTTTTTACATAATTAGACAAGCACCCAGACAAAGCTGTGTTTTTCATGACGTCATATGACCGCTTTGGTCCCGGCTATAATGAGGCAAGGTTAATGCCACAGTGCTAAGAAGCATTCATGGTCGTGGATCACATTGCAAACCTTTCGGCTCATTCACATTATAGACCGTACAACAATACCAGCAGCCCACTGTTTGGGTGTGATTCCACGTTTTAAGGGATTAACTGGTAAAGACTACCAACAACTGCCTTTCAGCCTGGAATTAGTCATTAATCAAACCACACATTTTTAGGGTTTCTTTCCAACCAGGCGCACACGCCCCTGTTAAGATCTGAATGAAAAGCACAAAGCTATTCAAATCTGATCCCCCTCAGAACAAATGGCTTTTCTCCATCCCCACAGAAGCAGGGAGCACTTCAAGAAGCTCTACAAGGATCTGGACGGTCACATGAAAACCCTGCCTCATCAATTAGCTCTGTGGCAGGGTTTTGTGGGCTTTAATACAAACAAAACAACGGCCATGTACAACATGGCAACCGACAACGTCTGCTTATCCCTTGATACCTCTAAAGAAATGGTAATAGTGAATTTCTGGAGCACAAAAGGGGATCCTTAGGCTGAGGGCATATGGTTACAGCAACATTACAGGGCACACTCATGCACCTGATGCTACAAAAAAAAAAAAGAATGATACGCCATACAATGAACACACCGTGGTTGTAATTCAGCTCTTAACTGGATTTATTCATAATGGACTGCTTTTAATATTATCTAATTTGTCTATTAAGAAAGCAATGTTAGATTGAATGAGCCGAGCTGGATATCTTTGGGTTTGGGAAAATTGGTCAGATGAATCAAGCATTGACAATATATAATGTTTGGCTCTGGGAAAGAATTATGAATGATTAGGTTATTTGTAGAAAATATAAAACTAAAAGTAGGCTGAAGTAAGTGGCAACCATGAATGTATATCCATATATCTTCTTTACTTGTAAATAAAACAGATTGATCTAAACAAACCAATGCAAGTAAGATGTGGGGATAATGACTTGAGCCATTCAGATAATTGCTAGAGGTTTCTACAGCCAATGTGTGGATGATCAAATTAAAATCTTTCCTTTACTGCGTCACCTTTTGGCAAGTTTGTGTTAAGTTCTGTTCAAGTTGTGTACAATCATGTTCACACACACACATCTTTGCAATCACGGGCAGCAGAATTTAAGAAGTAGGGCTTAAAGTACCAATATCTACCATAGTAGTGTTGGCTATAGTGATCCTGGAGTTGCAATCCCAGAGACTGTAATAAGCCGTTTTCACCTTTTCATAAGGTGGACCCACATAAAACTGGCCCTGAGCAGATTTGTAATCACATTTGATTTGTTGAACGTTTCAAAACAATAGTCAAGCACAACCTTTTCCCCATATCATTGCTTCAGTATGGAAGAAGTGTAAATGTTTGCAATGGGAGAAATGAAAATGTAGAGGTGGGGTGCGGGGGGCGTGGTGGGCACTTCCATCCCCCCTATCTTTCATTTCAAAAGAGAGATCCAGTGGGGGTGGATTGATTTGATGTTTTGATGCATTGTTTGATGACCGGCAGCTCAAAGTAGAGGATGCCTCTGTGATGTCTCTCCATTGGAGGACATGAAAAGCGTCACCTGGCCCCTGAGCCGAGGGGTTATGGCTGCTAGTGGATTTAAGGGCTCCTGCTGAGCTGGACGGTGGCTCCATTGATGCCACATAATCCATTCAGCGTGACCTTTATATTTTTAGAGTCAGCTCCCCTTGCCTGTCAGCCCGCCTTGTTAAAACCATCGCAGGCATCAAGGTCCTGATCATCTACATTCGATTATTACAGGACGGTGTATCTAATTTATTCAATGTGTACATCCTACGAGGAAAACAAGTGCCTTCAATCACCCGACCGAGCAATCCGATGATCAAAAGAAACATGGAGCACAAGGCGAGCTCATCAGATGAACAAACACATTCTTGCTAGATATCTTTGTGGGTTTCATCATCCTGCATCAAGTGACTGCTGAGGGAAAAAAAAAAAAAAGCCTTGTTCTCATCCCTGTGACATTAGCTCTTACAGAGCGCAGGGGGAGAATAAAAGACAAGGCAATCATATATTTCCAAGTAAATACCAATAATGTGAAGGTGAACTTTTTCCTCTGCCCTCTACCAAACCTCCACTTAATTGTTTCTAAAAAACCCACATGAAATTATCATAGGCTTAAAAAAAAAAAGTCATACAAATAAATAATCTTAGAACATACGCTAGGTGGTATTAGTCATGAGCATCAAACTCCTACCACGTTCTAGATTTGCCTAAACTAGAAGCAAACATAATTGGGATAAATCTCCTCAGTAAGCCACATAAAAAAAAGGGTGTAAATTGTTACACTGCTGCGTGTTAAGACACTGAAACAGTTGCACAGATCAGACAAACTGCAGCAGCAGGGAAAGAGCAGCATTCAGCTCTGCTGTTTTCCTCTGTGACTTGGGGCCACTGAATTTTTCTCCAGCCATAGTAAATTGGGCGCCTGGGGCAGGAGCCTTGGCCAAGCTTGCATTTCGGAGCCGACTGTGGAGGGCATGAGGGATAGAGATATGACACTAGAGGGAGGACGGGGCGGGAGATGGTGGGGGAGGGCTGGAAGCGCAGTGGAGGTGACATTAGGCACATGTTTTAACACAAAAGAGACCCGGCTCGTTAGCACACTAACTAGCAAGCTCCATGGCAATCAGCACTCGTCATTCTTTCTGCTCTCTCTATCCACCTCATCATAAATATGGCTACATCTGCAAGTGTAATCACTCCATTGTACTCTGATTTTCTGCTCTGCTGGACAGCAGCATGGCAGCCTGCTTTTCAGCACCTCTCCCTCTCCCCTCCTTTACCCCGAGTGCCCTCGCCTGTTCCTGGCTACTTCTGTGCTGGGGAGGCCGGTGTGTCTCACAGATTACAGAGCTCCGGTCGCTCAGGTAACAAGAGTCACTAATCTGGCTGGGGTTGCATTACACATAATTGCCTCGGCACCGTGATTGATTTCAGCCCAGGAAAGGAAAAGACGACGGCTCCACCCCGAAAAACACCCCCCCACCTCCCTCCCTGCCTCTCTCCAGCGCTCACGAGCGGCAGCCAAGACTCTCCATCTAGTAGGAGGCAGGAGGCTTTGAAGAGATCAAAGCCAAGGCCGGGAGCAGTTGCGCGCCCTGGGAATACGGGAGAGAGGCTTTCTGCTCCTCAGCCCTATTTTCTAGCGTCATGTCGGATTGCAGCTGTATTGCATTTCGCCAGTTTTCTTAATGCTCTTGGTTTTGACTTTGACATCAGTGATCCCCCTCGGTTTCTTCAAAAACAAGGGGGGGGGGGAGGAGGAAAAAAAGTGAGTGAGGAAGAAAGAAAGAGAGAGAGAGAGAGAAGGGGGGGGAAGAGAAGGAAGGAAAGAAAAGAAAGAGGGTAAAGAGATCTACAGACTGATTTTTATTTTCACAACTCCATAATTGGCCAGTTCAAAGGAGAGGAGGGGAGAATGTAGCATTTGTTTTCAATTCTGCAGCCGATATGAAAGGAGCGACAAACTTTTATGGGTTTCCCAAAAATTAAAGACAGGCTTTTTTCACAGTCAAAGAACAGCGTGTTTTTTATGGCCGAGACCACACAAAATGAACTGATAGCAAAGCCCTCCTCTTTGTCCTCCCACAGAAAGCTCAACAGTGCAGTGCAGCTCTTACACTTCAGTGTGTGTGTGTGTGTGTGTGTGTGTGTGTGTGTGTCTCTCTCTCCCAAACGAATACCCGTTTAGTGTACGTGTTGCAAATTGTTCGACGAAAAGAAAGTGTTCTGGTGCTGGACACAAAAGGAGGCATGAAAAAAATGCTATATCCATCCATTCGTTTAACAGCTCTGCTAATAAAGCCTGGTGGCGAGAAGGCACCCTTTGTAATGCAACTATGCAGGCCCTATACCAACCTCCTACACTGGGGACCATTAATATTTCAGCGCTGTCAGATACACATTGCATGTGAGCCTCTTTAGCACTCACACCCATAGCAGAAAGAAATAATGAGCTTCTGAAAAATATGAAACAGCAAAGAGAAGTGAGGGAGGGAAAGAAAGCGCCAGAGACTGACCAACTTCATACAAAACAGAGCAGCCATTGATCATAGCCTTATTTCTTAGCTGGACAAAGTGAGGGCTGTTTGAGCTTCTCTGAAGTCTGGACACAGCCGGCAGGATTTGCACCCATGTTTCACTCCTGTGGTCCTATTGTTCCCCGTGCTGCAGTTTACTAGCTGGAACACTGCTCGCCTCTATATAGACCTACAAGCTGTCAGGATGAAGTCAATAAAGCTATTCATGTTTTTACTCATTTTATGACTGTATCAGGGAACAGTGAGGTACTGTGATCAGCTTTGAGGGACTACTGTCAAGCTTCAATCACGGCCTAAAGACTGACCCGGGTCAATGAAACTTGTGCTGTTGGGGCATTTTTAACATATTTTTTATGTAACCGACGACAACTATAAATCCATTGTAAAGCCCCAAAAAAAAAAGAGAGAAGAGACAACCACTTCACCCACTGTCCCATTTAACTAAGCACAGTCGGTTGTACAACAAATTGACAAAAACACTGAACACATTTACACACACCCCTCTAGTCTCCATTTCAGATCCACCCTTACAGGAAGTCCACACCCAGGCCATTCAAACAGAATTGGGCATAAGGGACAACCTTGGCGAGGCCCTCCACTGACCCCTGGAGATCAGTGGCAGGCTGCTGGTGAAGAGTGAAGTTCTCTGAGCAGGTGTTGTGGGCTTGAGCGGCAGTCTGCCCATGGAAGCCTGACTGGCTGGCTCCAGGCAGCACTGCTTGATTGGTTAAGCTCCATCCAATTCAGTGGGAGGATGGGGAGCGAAGAAAGTATCACCATCATCTATGAGTGCTTCGCTTTGAGCCATAACACACGCCCAAAATAAACATCAACAGGGGTTAAGTGTGCGCCTGCATGTGATGCTCATGACACTCGCGATTGCTTTTCTCACACGCATAAGATGTATGTTTTTTTACGTCAGGAAGTTTCTGATTATATCTGCTGCTTGCTCTTATTTTAAATGTAATTACACTGCCTTAAAAAGGGCGTGTCAGTTTTAATGTGTTAGAATAGCACAGATAATAGTTCAGGAACACAAATAAAAAAATACAAGTGCATGGTTTTATCGTTTTTTTTTTTTTTAGTATAAGCATATAGAAACGTCAAATCTTTGTAAACTCAAAAATCTATCTGCATGCACTCACACTATCAAGAAAAATAAAACCACCACAAAGTTAAACCTTGATTATCTTATTTTGGGTTCTCATCTTAGACAACAATCTCTTAGTCCTGGTAGACAACCACTCTGCTGAGCTCCATTTAACAAGATGAAACACTCTGATAAGGTGATTGCAACCACATGGCGTCGTTAGCGCCGTGCATATGGAGTAAATGTGTCAACCAGCATCACCATACAGCGGAGGACGTGAAGAAACCTTGGCGTTAATGGTGCTGTTTATAAAACACCACGACCCAGCGGCACTACAAAGAGTCTGAGACGCCAAGTGTTTCTTCTGTGGGAGGTCCCTGCTGCTGTCCTTCATGTGCACACGTACAGTTTGCCGTTTGATAGAGCTGCACAGCAGATGACATCAACGCCAGCGTGACTCTTTGACATGTGCCGATTTGGTATATACAGAATTAAATGAGGCAATTATACTTCTGTCTTTTGACAGTTGCTATATTTTCATTATTATTATTATTTTTTTTAGACTCAAATACACATATAGACAGTACTGTTTATAGAGCACGAGTTGACAGCTGCATTATCATATGGAGACAAGCTACTTAAAGACAAAATGCTGCATTTAGCTCTGGTAAACTTCACACAGCATGTCCACCCTATAGTGAGACTTGGAAAAACTACACATGGTGCCATGAGCTGCCATCTAGAACATTATGTGTGGACATGAAGGCTGCTGGTAAATGCAGTGTTCTCTTTAACAGGGATCTTCCACGGTAGTGCTGGGGGCATGAGCTCAGGACACACATGGCACTGAGGGACACCAGAGCGGTCCTACCAAATCCCGTTAGGTAAGCCTGGGTTAGTGATTCCACGCTGCGAGACACTGGCTAGCAGATCCGTCACGTTCCCACTACATCAAAGGAAAGTACAGCGCTGCACCCCCTCCACACCCCCTCTTTCTCGCTATGAGGATCTGCAATTGAAGGTCCAAAGGGAAAAAAAAGAGTGAACAGCAAAAGGAGAGGGAGCTCTCTTAACTACCACACCCCACCACCACAGCAGCTAAAAAATAAAAAATAAAAAAAGGGATTCTATCCGTTCCTCTCCTCAAGCTGTTGCTCAAGACCATAACACTGTTCCAACACAGCTGGAGATTGCCAACACATCTTCACAGTCAGGTGAAAAACCTTATACTATCGCTGCACTATCAACATTTCAGAACTAAGAACAAGCGGTTGTGTCTTTATCTCGTCTACCATGCATTTATGAGTTCATTCAAAGGGTTTAGGTAAGATGTCATGAGCTTAGAGGATGCATGGTTTCTTTTAACCCATAGAGGAGCATGTAAAACAGGAGCTTTTGTGATTTTAACAAAAAGGGGTAAGCGTGTATGTGACAAAAGCAACAGAATCTGAGAATAGATTTTAGGTCATTTAAAAATAAGTACTGTCCATCATGTGGTGTAGATCTTTATTTAGAAACTGTCATTTTCAAATCCTCACTTGAGTTGAGGAGGCTGCAGGACAACTTCTTTGAAAGATGAGACAAAACCCCTTAGAAGCAGTGGACTTCTCTTCCTCCACACATCAAGCCTGGAGTGATGACATCCTAAATGCTTTGAAGATTTATACTTGGCAACCATTATCATCAATACCATTATGGGGCATTATGATCATTCGGACCAAAATGTTTCAATTGTCAATACAAATATTCACAAAGACACAACAGGCCAGAGAGAAAACAGCCCTTCCCTATATTCATAATCTGTCCTATTTTCACACACCCAAAGGTTATAACAGCGGAACTGTGAATCATTCCATGTAAGTCACTTCACTGATGCGTCTGAAAACGACGTGAGAGAGAAACGCCAAACCGCGATCCAGATGACACACAAGATGATCAGTCTTCTGTCTACTTAAATGACAGGATTTAAAGCTGCCGAGTCCTATAATGATTCAATCTCAAGTGTGACTATAACTGAATAAATAAGTGGAGCTGATTCCTACAGCCATCTTTAAAATGTATACATATTAGCACAATCAGGAACAACTCTGCACAGTCTCAGTACAGGGTCTGTCCTGTCACTCTGTCATCAGTCCAAATGCACGGACCAAAAAAAAAAAGTATCTGTATATATCACTGATACACTTAAAATATACCAGCCAATTTCCTGATTTAACCTAATTTCTCCTAATAGCCTATTTTTTTGTGTACGTATAAATGTAGGCAAGACAATTACATAAAGCTACTTAGGCATTAGTCCCAAGCATCACGCACAATAAACACAAAGCCCTGTTTGCTCCTTCAAGAGAAGGATCCACATCACGTGATGATGAACTCACTGCTCATTTTGCTCAGGATACCCTGCAGACTCCACATCCTAAAACAGCTATAGGTTTACATAAACATGGGGGTATTCATACACACCACTGACTCTTTGAAGTGGCCAACGTGTATATGCAACTGAACACCATTAGGCATCTTGACACCAAAATCTTAGCTTCTTGTGGTGGAGGAAAATCTGCTGACAATCAGCTACTCCCAAAAGCTCCATCATGACTGGACGGCATGTGCAGGAATGTCATGGTCAATGGAAATCAATCTAAACGACTGGGATTGGGGGCGGTGGTGGGGCTGGGGATGGAAGAGAATGAAAGGGAGAATGTGCCTTTGATCTCGGTTGAAAACCGATCCCAGGCCTGCAGATACTGTGGCTGCGGTGGCCGGCAGCAGAGGCAGCAAGCTGACATCAGTGAGAAAGCCAGAAGACTCATGTTCCGTGATCCTTCCACCAAGCCTTGGCTCTTTTTATTGGATAAGTGAGAGAAACGTATATGAAATGACTACCGTTTTATTGAAGACAGGGTGAGGTGGAAAATTGGGTGAAAAAAAAAAAAAAAAAAAAAAAATACCAGCCATGGTAAGTGAAATGAAAGCGGGGCTTTAAAAGTTTTGGCAGCGAGTACGCTGCCTAACTGCCTGGCCTTATTCATCTGCAGTGAGGGGTAATTTCCTCTCATACAGTCAGCTGGTCTCCATTCAGACCCTCTACGAGTTTTTTAGTGCGTACGATAGAATAATCAATAAAACTGACCAGGAAACAGGCCATAAAAAGAGGATTTGGAAAGCATCACACCTCACAATTCACAAACCACTTTATTTTGTAAACTGAAGAGTGCAAATCATGAGGTAATCACATTTTCTTTTCAATGTCACATACTTTCACCCTCTGCAACTTTGGCAGAGGGGAAGCAATGTAATTTTAACATCATCCCGTGATAGAGTTGCAAATGAATGAAGTTCCTTTACACACAGCATGTGGCATCTGCCCCCGACAATCACATCTGCCTCTGAAAGCCGATTCTTATAATAACGCAGAGCTCACATTTCACAACTTTAACCTGATGAAACTAACGTGTATGCACTGCAAAAGGCACAAACAACCCAGGGCTTGTGTGAGCGTTTCCTGTGTGGAGGTACCAAACCGTAGCCAGACTGAGGCTGGTTGTCTTCCCGAGTGTGATACAGAGACATGGACAAAACAGGATTAGGGTGGACAGCTGCTGGTGTGCCCTGCGTTTCATGTCTGTCTTGAGAGGAGAAATTTGCAAACGGGACAGACACAGGAAGACGCCAGTGAGAGACCTGCAGCTGGCCTGAAATTAATACCATTACAGGGACGATTTCTGCAACAACACACGCCACCCCTGGACGGTACTATAAACTCCTCTGCAGGGCAGCCTCAGAGACGTGGTGTTGCCTTTAGGCCTCCTCAGTCATGCTGGGCTAATTAGAGGGCTTACTTGGGTCATGTAGACATGCACCACTTAAGATTTTAACAAGATGAGAAATACTGTATATCTCACGTTAATCTTCTGGTGGTATGACAGGCATTCACTTTCCAAGAGTCACAAGGAGACGGGTGTCAACAATGCTGGGAAGTGCAGGTAAATACTGTGCACAGATATCTCACAACAACACAAACATTACGCACATTGGAAGTGAATATTTTGGTTTTATTTATTTATTTATATATATCATATTATGAGGTAATTAAGTTTTTTAGTTTGTAAGTCAACAAATGTAATCTTACCTGAAATGCTGTCTTTTTATTCATTCATCATTTCATTAATTTCATTAAATTCAAGTTGTTTGTCCAACAACTTTGTGATTTATGAGTTTTGCAGGGATGGTTTTCTCATTAAAACTTGATATTCCAAACTGAATGTTTTGGTAGGATAGTGAACTAAAAGCAACGGTTTTAGTTCACATTACAGTTAATGTTTATTTGATATATTACGCTGCATGCATTTTGACCCAAGAGCTTTGATAAGCTATAAACATGCTATTTTTATCTAAAAAAAGAGGTCATGAAAACAGTGCTATATTAGCTCACAATTTTAACCTCATGTAGGGCAGCAACTAAGGACTATTTCCTTATCAGTCTAATCAGATTTTTCTTTATTGATTAGTCTCTAATATTTTTAAAAAGGACATATAACAAGATATCACAGTTATCTCAAAATTGCTTATTTTGCCTAACCAACAATCCAAACTACAGAGTATTCAGAGTATATTTTTGCGATTTCTACTTTATTAGGTAACAAACAAAATCAACGATCAAAACTAGAGCCAGAAATGGGTGCACATTTTGTTTATATGTTAAGGCGCTGTATTGCAATCCATTTTAAGTGATTCTTAAAAATAGAATTTGAGTTCCATTTTTAACATTTACTTTTTTGTTTATTTAGCATCAATATGGAAAACAACTGATCATCATCATAAGCAAGGTGTTAAAAGTGAGACAGCACAGCAGAGTCTGTGGACAGGTAAAGCCACAGGTTGCTTTCCTTCTTCTTCCTCAGTCTGCTCTATGTTACAGTACCAGATTATGTGGCATTACTACGACAGAGTTTACAAACAACTTGTGTCACCTAACTTCAGTTTGTGTTTTGAACTGTGATATCTGGAGAAAAAAAAAAAAGTTCCTGAACTTCAGTTTAACCTGAGCAGGTGCAACAAAAGTTACATCTCTGCAGGCCTTTTAACTTCTAACAATGTAAAAGAAAACAAACTTTAAAAATGCACCAAAAAAAAAATGCCTCAAATATACTGGCAAAATAAAATTGGTTCTGGAGTCATTTCTCTAACTATATATCCATGCCACACAAAATCCATACCTAGCTCATACCTTTTTCACTTTATGACTCTCAAATGGCTTCAAAAAGTGTTTTTGACATTGTTACAACAACAGCATTTCATGTCAAGAGTTAAACTAAAAAAAAAAAAAAAAAAAAGAAAGAAAGAAAGCAGAAAGTTGGTACTGACCGTTCTGGGCATGGGCGGCGAGAGGGAGCCATTGTTCATGTAGGAGTCGTTCATGTTGCTCATCATGATGTAGCCTGGGTAGCCCTGGTACGGATGGCCTTTACTGTACAGGTCTTGGAGTTTTCCTGATAATAAAAAAGTTAAAATGTTACAATTTACTGCATGTTTAAGAAAGGCTCATTTTTTTATTCATCAACCTCAAAACTCCTTAGATAGCTCGCTACACTGGAGCTTTAAACGCAAATCTTACAAATCAAACAAACATTCTAACTGAGCTTCAGTCAATAAATCAGGAAAGTAATAATGACAAAGCTGAGCACAAAGTTTGCCTGCCTGTTTTGATGCTGTAATGATATCACTGTCATTGGATTTAACCCGTGCCCCATTTCGCCTCGGCCTTTTGTTTGTGCCCTTTCTTCCCGTCTTGGAGGGGAGGGTAGTATTCTACAGAGGAACAATGGAGCCCCTCTGTGCCAATTAGCACCAATTAGAAGAACATACAGGCTGTGTCAAAACAGGAGACGCCCCAACTGTTCCTCTATGCCTTTGACCTGGGAGGGGGAGCTTTATACTAGAGGCCTCAATGCAGCGCCACTTGCCACTCAACTGCGCGCTGCATGATAAGGCTGGGGGCGGGGGGGCGGGGTTGGGAGTGTTAATGATATATAGCCTGATGGCAACATGGATCTTGTTGTGAAGAAAGCTAGTATCTGGTTTGAGGGGATCCCACTCAGGAGTGAAAGGGGAACAAAGAGGCGACACACTCTTCCTCGAAGCCCTAATAATGACCTGCAGCAGTGGGGTCAGACTACAATACCCAGAGAGCAAAGAGCCCCGGGCGGCAGCAACGTGTTGCATGCGACCGGAGAGCTGATGTATGTGGGGAAATGGTTTATTGGGGTAATTGCATAATGAGAAACACAAGGAATAGAAATGTGATTCTGAATTATCTCGTGCAGGCTCGTGCCACACGTGCCATAATGATCATGAACATGAAATGTGCATATTCATCCTCCTTTTAATTCAAGTATTCTTTGGTTCTGCAGGCACCCTCATCTGTGAGGTAGGTATCAGGTAGCTGTGTCCATGAAGGTAGAGCATGTCCTGACTAGACTTGGATCAGAGATTATCTGTCTGAGAGCAGCAGAAACAGAGGGGCTCTGATAAGGAGAGGACCAACAGTGCAAGAGTGTGACTGATCACTTCTGCGTGGAGAAAACGAGGTGGCACTGTTTATTTTTCCACATCGTCCCCTTAAAATCTCAACTTCTCGAACTGCAGTGAATTATTCTGAAAATCTGGGGCTTTTAGTGCAGCTAAATGGAATCCTGGCCGTCCTATAAAAGCATGCTGATTTAACGAGCTCTTGCTTAAGGCGGTGTCACTTACCGTCTTCAGAATGGTCTCTGTGTTTTTCATGATATGAATCTTGCTGTATTTGGGACTGTCTAGCTCCCTGTAGAAAATAAAATGAAATGATGGTAAATCAATTAGGAGGGCCTTCAAACGCAGTTACACACACACATGCTTGATACGGTCATCAGACGCCCATAAACACTGGGGAACAAATGCTGGGACAAATAAATGCCGTCCCTTTTGCTCGTCACCAAAGCAGAACACACACACACACACACACACACACACACACACACACACACCTATAGAGAGGTGATGGAGCAGCCTGCATCAAAGCTTCAAAAGAACCACTTAATTAAGCTTCATGTCCTTAAGGAGCTTACAAATTAACTTGTTTTCAATACCATAGGTCCACTCTCAATTTCATCTCTCAGTTCAAGCATTCTTCTGAATTCAAATAAACGGAGTGTATTTGTGTTATAAATTACAAGCATCTGCAACGTGAAATAAAATCATCCCATGAAAAAGAGAAAATGGTGGAGACAGTTTTTGCTTTACAAAAAAAAAAAAAATATTCCCTGCTTTTCGCACATCCATTTGCTTTCTCTTTCTGAATCTGAATTGGGAAGAGGACCTCTTTTTGGAGTTCAGACCCCTCAGGGTGGCTACAAGCTGAGTGAGGGAACTTCACTGGATTCCTAATTAACATTCAGCCTCTGTCTCGTGCCACTCGAGGACATTTGGTGGTGAATGTGTACAGTCTTGTTCAGGATGTGCCCAAAATTTCATTAACACTGCGGTTAATGACAAAAACAGCCGACTAACTTTGTGATGGGGAAGCTGCAGCCTGCAGAAACGGACGGATGCAGAAAAAATGTAAAACATATTTGAATTGTGACGTTTCATGAGTACTCTGTGTCTTTATGTGTGCTGATAAAATGGCATGCACAACAACAGAATATAAATCATGAGTAATAATTTTAGAAACATTAAAAATTCATCATTCATAATTCTTCCATTGAGATTTTATATGCATGTTATGATTTGCCTCTTAATTCCTCCTTTTAATCTGATCAGTAACAGGCAAAAACAAATGCAGCTGTAAATGTGTTCAATATTTGTCTCAACCCCAAAGCACTGGGCACCATTAAACGAATACGACAATAATGAAATATGAGAGTAACATTCGAAATAGATAATCATCCTGATGACAAAGTAGTTGGAAATTTTCCTTTTATTTAGGTTGTATTTTTTTAAGATGTGACCTTTGAAATAAATGAGTCATCTTGTTTGTCAATAGGTTTTAAGCCATGTGTGCTAAACAGATTCATGTGCTGGTGTTGACAGCTGCTGAAGGTAGCCCTGCAGACATGACTATTAGCCTGCTTGTCACAAGCAGCACACAAGGCCCCAATTCTTTCTTATCTTAAAATATCTTTTCTATTTCTTTTTGTTCCCAAATTTCACTACAAATGAATAAACTACAGCTGCCACATACATTCAAGTGTGCATTTAGGGCTATAATGTTACCAAAAAAAAAAAAGATGATTATTGGGTGCCTAAGATGTAACAATGTAGATGAGTTTTCTGGAGGTGAGGCTGGTACACCTGCAGTCTGTGAGTGCAACTACTAAAGCTATTCATTTGAAAAAATCAAAGTACAACAGAGGAGGCTATGAATGCACCTGAACTCAGCTGGTTCCTTTTTTTTTTATCCAAGATTAAATCTTTATGATAAAAAATGCTTAACATAGGCTACAGTATAAAACTGTGCAGGGTCTTCACAGGAGGAAATGATTTTGACCAGGTCTTTTAACGATTAAAAGGATTAAACAACTCTTGTTTACAGACCTGATGCAGGCCGTTTGCCTCTGAACTCCCTGATGGAGTTCAGAGTTGATACCCACCTTCCTCTCTCCCTCATCACTCACCACCACATCAGTCAACACACAACATTACTCACATCGTGGCTGTTGGGGCTGCTCTCTGACTCGTTGACCAGAGATGACTTGATGTCTGCCAGGTCTCCCTCTTCCTCCGAGTGGCTGAGCTCGGCGAAGATCTGCTCCTTATGCGGGTCTCCTTCGTCTTTGAACGGGATCATTTCGTCTGTGGCGCAAAGCTCCGGGTCTCCGCCGCCGCCGCCGCCTGATAACTGTGGCATATTTCTTTTTATTATATTTTTTTTTGTTTCACCAAGAAAAGTGAAGACAACACACACACGCGCGCCCCAGCACTGTCCGAAACTACAGAGGGAGGGGAAATCCCACTAAAATCCCCCGAACCGAGTGGGTGAACGTCCCTCTCGTTAACCGGAGGGTCGACCGGGAGTCACTCGGAGAAGAAGCGGCGTGCAGACACGCTGCCGGTGTGTTTTTACTGAAGCAACAGGAGGAGTGTGGCTGGTGTCGGCGTCCCTTTTTTATTTTTTTTTTGTTTAAGCTAAAAAGGACTGAAACTCAGACCCGAAAAACTTGAGATGTAAAGGCTCAGACTGAGAGTCCGGTGCACGCCTCAATGTCATGAGGAAAAAAAAAAAAAAGGAAGCCAAACCACGAGTTAAAATCTCATCACTAGTTTTTCAGTTACACGCACACAGCCGATGCCGGATATGGTCCAGTGGGAAATGATTTTTTTTTTAAAAAGTGCATTTATAAAAGTGAGAAATAATATTTCCTCGGTGTTCCAGGGGAAGAAGCTGTGTCGTCCTTGAAAGTGGGGAGAGAAAAAAAAGACAAAAAATAAACAAAAAAAGTAGGCTAACAAAACCAAAACACCGTCAGGAGGTGAAAAGGAAACTGATGGATGTGCAACTAGAAGAAACCCGCTTTAACACTTAACGTCAGACAAGACAACAAGCTAAACTGTACGCCGATGTCATGCCTCAACGTACATCCTCAACGCAGGAGGGATAAAAGCAAAAGTCGTAAAAAAAAACCCCAATCAGAACAGAAGGTAGAGAGGAAAAACGCCGTGGACCGACTTTCCCACTGCTCCCGCAGTGCTTCCACAGTGTAATGTAACCGCCGTGTGTATGTGTGTTGGTAATGTAGCTGTGCTCCCTCCTCCTCCTCCTCCCGTTTCTCTCTTCAGTCATTGGGAGGAAGGAGAGATGAAAGGGAAGCCGAGGCTCTGATTGACACCGCACCGATTGACGCTCCTCCTGAGAGAGAGATTTATACACAGCTCACAACAAATGGGCAGACAGGAGGGGAAGAAGAAGAAGAAGAAGAAAGGGGAGAAATAAGCGGTGAGGCTGACAAGATAGCTGACAAGCATCATGATAAATAAAAATGATAATAGAAATAGAGGAGAAACAAGACGAGCTTAAGCTCGTTTGGCCTAGGCAGAGGAGGTGAAATTTAATCTAAACGCAAGAATTTGCAATAGCGTTATTGTCTGTAAAAAAAAAAAACCTAACAAGCTAGTTTTCTACAGTAGAAGAAAAAAAATATACATATTTAGGGCTTGTTCCATGAGTAAAAATCAGGTGGAGGCTATATCTGGAACATTTTCACGAACCTATAAAAGGGTCATATAAATGAATTATTAATGAAATATGTGAAGCCTATATTCAGCAACTTTGGAAAAGAGGGGTGTGCCTGTATTTTTGTTTGTTTAAATTCTACCTCTTTAAATTTTTTTGTATTGGCAATATCAGGGGCAAGCTTGGGTTTTTTTTCTAGAGCTTTCCATGTTTTCTAACAATATGTCCAAATGTGATAATTATGCTACTGTTGTCCAACAAAAATAATGATGTATTAAGGCCTAAATATGTTGCCAAAGTGGCGAGAAAACAAAATGTGATATAATGGTCTAACAAAATAACCCAGAAAATCCCACAATTGCATAAATGCATATAGCAAAGTCTTACACACCCATTTGATCAGATCTTTTCATTAGCACACACATCAAAACCCAGTTTAGGGACTGATGAACCACCACTCTGTTATGTGCACACACACACACACACACACACACACACAGCAACAAACATATGGGAAACTGATTAAAACAAAAGAAGAACTTGAATCTATTGAGACTCGAATATTTCGTGAGAAAATATAGGAAAAGGAAATAGAAAATAAACAAGAAAACATTGGAAGTGGCGTGCTTTCTGTGTCTGTCTGAGCAGCGAGAGATTGCGTGAGAATCAAAGTTGGGACGGGGAGGCAGATCTTTATAAAGCGCGGAGGTGGGGTTAGCGGGGCGGAGCCGCGGCTGCCTTTGATCTTGCGGCGGCTGGCTCTTTCATCCCCGACTCCCCCCGCCCGGTTTCCCCCACCACCACCACCTCCCCCCCCTCTTCCACCCCTTCCACCCTCCTCCCCCTCGCTCTCCCTAGCCTTTGTATGACTAAATTTGGTCCGAGTGTGGAGCCGGGCCAACATTTCCACGTGTGCGTTCATCCCAGCTGAGAGAGAGAGAGAGAGAGAGAGAGAGAGCGAGAGAGAGAGAGAGAGAGAGAGAGAGAGAGAGAAGGGGTTCTCTTCCGGGTAAGGAGACAGCGAAAAAAAAAAAGAAAAAAGAAAAGATCAAAGGCTTTTTTGGAAGCAGAGTGTGGATTCAAAAGAGCCGAGACTGGCGGCATTCCAGAGTATAGCGGAAAGCGCGCTCTCCCACACGCGCCCACACATACAGCTACACGAGCACGCACGCACGCACGCACGCACAAGGGATACGGGCACCGACACGCGCGCGCGGCGCTGAGAGAGAGAGTTAATTAGAAGGATTTCACACAGGCAGACCCGAACAACCAAACCGTTCATTTAAAAAATAAAATAAAAATTAGAAGAAGAAAAATGTGATACAAGGTATAAACTCTGGCTGGTTTCCCTTCCTACTCTGTGGAGAGTGTCGGTTCTACTTAATTACAGTAGCCTACTTCATTAATTGAATTATCCGCCACGTTTTCTCTGGCACGATCTGAAATGATGCTACCTTCATCCAGCACCTAAAACCACGCTAGGAACAACGTCATTGCCTTGAAATATATTTTTATGTCGTGTCTTTTATAGCATTCACCTTGGACATGGTTTTAATCATAACATTTGAAGAATATGGGAAATCAGGAGGGGGTGATTTTTGGTAGGCCTGTTAAGATACTAAAAAGAGACAGTGCAGGCCTGCAGGGCCTGAGGTAAGAGGTGAAGAGATCCAAACTGTGAAAAATGAAACCGATCAGGACTAAATGATTCATGTTTGGTTTTTGGCTTTGGTTTTGGTTTGTTGGCGTTGTAAGATATTATTAAATACAACATATAAGACTTAGTCGAGGATACTTATTTCTAATGCTAATTTGTTTGTGGTCCTTGAGACCTGAGGCCCTCTTTACCAGGTCCAAACCACACAAATTGTTTTATCAACCTTGATACTTTATTATGTGTCCTAATTTAATAGGAAATTATTATAAATATGATTTTGAACTAATTTTCGAAAATTGCATTTCCGTTTGTGGTCTGCTGTAAGACATGGTTAAATACAATGGGTTTTCATAAGGAGGTATTAATGCATGTTTGGTGACGATACCTGTTATGCAGCAGTACCCATCCCAAATCCCAAATTTCTGTAATTTTAGTTTAGAACTGACCCCAAATTTAGCCAATCTCACCATTTAAGATGACACACTGTGCAGTTTTTGTGAAATATATTGTTAAATGAAGTACATATTTCTTAATGCATAGCCCATATGCAAAATGAAATATCTCCTTTTTTGGTGTACTAACAATGCTGTAAGGCAGGGATCTTCAGCACGGGGTCCCCAGAGTTACTGCAGGGGGGCCACCAACATATTAATAGCAGAGAGAAATCGGCCTATTTGTGATTTTATTTTATTCACAGATGGATGACAGGCTTTACTGGCCTGTAGGTAAGGTAGCCATCCACAGTTAAACGTAAGGATTCACAGTGCTACATGTATGTTTAACATTAAAAGATGATGTATAAATATATGAATATGTACATTGTATGTATTTTAATACCTTAGTATTGTATGCACCATAACAAGGTATGTGTAAAGGCTTTAGGCCCGTTACTGTAGGCCCAGGGTAATTTGCAACTCAATTTTATACAATATTAGTAGGGGGTCCCTTCTCCGTCTCACTTTCAGCTAATGGGTCCTTAAAAAAAATGTTGAAGACCCCTGCTTTAAGGTCTTTTGTGACAAATGGAAAGGTTACCAGTTCAAATTCTAATAAGGTCGAAAGTAAAAATAATAAAATAAAGATTTAAAAAATAGGTAGATTATATTATTATAATTATAAATATTATTATATTAACATACAGCAGTGGGGGACAATGAAGAAGTAAGGCCAATATTAACAAAACACAGGGGTCAATCTAGATGTAGACAGGCATTCCCTGCTGTCCAAAGAAATGATTTGAAACTAATAAAAGCTGGAAAATGTAGTCATAAAAAACAGAAAAGGTAGAAGGTATCCCAGACTGACACCCCAGAAATCATTTAAATTACATGAATAACAATATTCAAGGTGCAAACATTTAATAATTTAATAGAAAATGAAAAAAATGCATATATTTGACTTCTTTTTTTTAACTAGAGCATATTGTTGCAAATGTTACATCTGTATTATGTAACATTTGCAATAATATGCTCTAGTTAAAATTTTTGTAATAGCCTCTAAAGAAACAAGAAAAAAAAGACAATTAGGGTATCAATTTAATTGCATTTCCTGCATGGACAATTTAAAAATTAACCTAAACAAAATAAGTTCACTAGGATTTCATATTTTGGTCTTGCAAAGGGAATTAGAGTGTGTGGAAGTCTTGGGTGATTCATTATTTAATGCCTGCTGCTGCATGATGAGCGACCGCTGCAGAAAAGGGAGGAGGGGTCACTTGTTCACCAGGATACAACACTGAAGAACATATTTCACTGAGCATTGTAGATTTTCTTTTTGTTACCGTCTTTTTCATTCACCTAATGAATAATGTTTGCAGCAGTAGCATACGTCTTCACCAGTGATAACCCAGCAGAGATAAAGATGAGGCTGTGTTTGCTGTGTAATAATTCTAGTTTAGCGACTTGATGACAAGGCGACGATGAATGACGGCCTCTAATGAAGATGCTGTCAGAACCACCTTACACACTTTCTGTTGACATCAAAAAACATTATTATTCCCCAGCGTGGCTCGGTGTATTGCAGCCCTCGTTGTTAAAATAACCAGGAAAGTTGAATTGGAGAGAAAAGGGAGAGAAGGAAGGAGCGGAGAAAAAGAAAACAGAGCTACATTTGCATTTCTCTTCTAATGAGTTCATAAGAGTGACCCCTCTGGATCTCACATGAAAAGGAAGATTTCCTGCTGCGCTGTGACCTGAATTCAGTTGTCTCTCACTTTAGATACTTCATCTTGCATGTTATATAAGGAAGGAATATATCAATACACACGGAATAATTTATCATTAGCAGCTTTCGATTCCTCATCTCCCTCTTTAAAAACCGGTAGTCAATCTGAAGAAGGAAATAAATATATTAATGGTCTACACATCGTTACAAAGCGTTGATGAACATAGTGCATATTTAGCACATTTTGTTTTATACAATGTTTTTCCCCTCCTCTTATAAAGTTGGGAGAGCAGTTTAGCAGACGATATGAATTGTGTCAAACAAAATGCTCTTTGTTGGAACAACATTCAGTCAAGGTCGTCTTTAGATCTATTATTGTCTCATGTTTTATCTGTTCTATTTTCATTGCAATGCACAATACTTCAAACAGAAATTAGCCTAATTATCTCCCGTTCGCACTTTGTGCTGTGTACGTGTGTTTCTGTGTCTGCATGTGTGAGCGTCCGCCTGTTGTGTGATGATTCGTCAATATCAGTTCCTAAATTCACCTGCCAGGTGAGTTCAGTGGTGAAATCCCTACTCTGCTGTCTATTCCACCTGCTAGTCATTCATAAAAACTTCCTTGATGTAGAAATTATAGCCCTTGCGCTCGCAGCCATCTCCAAGAAAACGACAGGAAACAAACATCAAATTACGATGAAAAGAGCTTGCAATTAAAGCAGAGAAAAGACACCATTTATCAAACGTGCAAATCAAAAACGAGGCAGGTCCGAGGTGAGTGATTATTTGTGCTGCTCTTTGATTGGTGGAGGATGAGTCACCTTCTTGAAGGGGAGGAAAGTGTCTTGGGGGTAAGGTGAGAAAGAGAGGGGAAAGACGTGTGATCTGTTGATTTATGACAATGCTGTCAGGAGGAGGTCTCAGACAAACTGTCATTAAAATGAAATTATCTCCTTGATGGAAAAGGAGGGGAATTTGTCATGCTATGTATACATTTTGAATGTATCCAATTTGGAAAGAAGAGGCTAGAGTATGCATAAAGAAAGCAGTAAATCCAAGAATACAGGCAAGGTACCAAACATTATGATGCTCCTGTGAAAGAAATTTAAAAAAAGGAAAGAAAAGGGGTCTACAGCTGTGCTAGCAGCTCTGCAATGCTTTGAGATAAATGCTAACATCAGCTGGCTTAACATACTCACAATGACAGTGCTAACAACAGGTATGTTTACCATATTCATATTGGTTTAGTGTGTTAGCATGCTAACCTTTGCTAATTAGGACTAAACACAAAGTACAGATGAGGCTGAATGTCATTAGATTTACAAGTAGTAATAAATCAAAGTGTTGGAACAAATTGACATTTTGGCCTTATGATGTTGCTGAATGAAAAGTCAGGGGATTACCGAAGTTCTTACGACTCAGCTTGAGGGGGACGTGGCTATTTTTTTACCAAATGTCATTGCAATCCATCCTTTAGCTTTTGAGAAATTTCACTCAAAACCACAAACGTCAACCGTATGGAGGAAAATTCAGAGGATTATCAAAGTCATTAGGATTCATTATCTGGGAGCTATAAATGTCTGTACAAAATAATCCATGTGGTAATGTTGAGATATTTTACTGGATAAGTAAAAACTTTGATCTACTGTTTGTGCTAGAGGAGAAGGCAGGGGACACCAAAGTCAGTGGGATTCATCCTCTGAGGACCATGAATATCTGCACAAACTTTCATGGTAATCCATCCAATAGTTATTGAGGTATTTCAACCAAAGTGTATACCAACATTGTCATCCATAGAGCCGTGCAACTAACGCTGCAGCATTCCTACATTTGAAACAATGTACTTGAAAAACAAGTTTCCTCATGAGGATCCTCTCCTCCACCCACTGTACAGATTACCAAATCCAATCAGCAGACAAGTCTATTGTCTTACTCACAGAGATAAAAAAAAAATGCCTCACACCAAGTGGCACCTGACTCCACCCTTCTATCCTTGCCAACCAGCGAAGCTGACAGAAAAGAGAGAAGCACTGAGTAAGCTTCTCAGAGAAAGAGAGGGAGAGTTATCAGGGATCACTTTTCCCCTTAGACTTGGCTCGCTCACACAGGCGAGGCGGTTTTAACTTACATTCTCCAAGCTTCAAAAACCTGAGGGCTCGTGTGCCGCCATCATCGGTGGACAACATTGAACAAACATGCACAGACACAATCTTTATCTCTTCTCTGACGTTTCTCCACACACATCACGCACTGATACCTGCAAGTGCGTCCTCACGGCGGCCAAAAGAAAAATCCTTTGGGGGTATAACATCATGACAGGCAGTCTTTCTCGTCTGTGTGTGCACATGCAGCTCTGTACTGCTGTCACTCCTGAAGACTAATGGGCAGATTAACACTTGGCTGACCCAGTTGTCTTGAGGGAATCTAATGGCGAGCGTGTTTACCTACAAACTTCCCCCGAGCTGGGACAGCCACCTTCTCTGCAGCGAACTTTCAGTTAGCAGGAATCTGCTGAGCTTGCCATTGGCACCATGGGTTTCTATTGTTGATAGGGGCAGTCGTTTCAGCTCCGTTTGTGCTGTAAGAATGATCAAAAATGAACTATCACACAACGCAGCGCAGCGGTTACTGAAATATTTACCAGAAGTTCGGAGAAAATCTTCAGCATTTTTTAGTCCTCTTCTAAGTGAAAGTTTAGAGGTATTTCCTTCAGTTACGCTGTGGGAAAGGGCCAGGTCTCGACTGGTGTAATTGATCAGGTTAGAGAGGCATGACAAGGCTCCTTTTTATTGCGCAGGGCCTACATATGTCCAGAGGCTGGCCAAGCTTCACCACCAGCTGTCCTCCACTGTGCGCTGCTGTGTTGTACTACATTCTTCAGGTCCAAAGGGGAAGTGGTCGAGTCCTCTCAGCGCACACAGCTACTCCTTTCATCCCACTGTGTTATTGGAGAAAGCATTGAGCACTGTGTCGGGGGCCTGCTGTGTCAGGGTCAGGGTTCATAGCTGACCCGCTAAGAGGTCGCGGGGCCCCCATCCAGTCTGTAATCAACCACACAGCACACCTCGCTGACCCCGCTCCTCCGTCTGTGCCTGTCGCCCAGCCTCAGCCGGCCTTGGCTGCCTGAGATCAAACACGGAGCGGCAGTACCTCTGGCTCTGTGTTATCAGCCTGGGTGTCTCATCACATCAACACGCAGGGCTAAACAGTAAACACAGCCAGCCTGGTTTTGCTCAGTGTGTGTGTGTGTGTGTGTGTGTGTGTGTGTGTGTGTGTGTGTGGCGTGCGCCTGGGTGTGAGAAGGGTTAGGGTCAGGTATTGTTTCGATTTTATTAATTCAGATCTACATTTTTGATTCCGCCTAGATTCTTGACTAGGGTTGGGTATCGTTTTTTTTTACCGGTGCTAAAACAATACTTTTAAAACGGTGCCGGCGCCTAAACGGTGCCTGAACCGATACTTAAAAAAATAGGGTAATAGGGTATTTTACAATAACTTTGAATGCACCACGAGGCTTACTAGTTTCAAGGGAATGCACTACGTCTGTGATGTTTTTCCGACAACGGCGCTACGGCAGCTGCACACTGCTTAACGTCCTGTTGTTGGAATCCTCTACAGTGAAATACAGACACCTTCTACACCGTTTAGCTGTCAGCATTTTAACCATGTTTAAACCAGCTGCTAGCTAACAGTAGGCTAATGTTAGCTGCTGACAAGTGAAGTGTTAACTAGCGTCACGTGGAGCGATGCTCCTGTTGTGGAGGTAGTGCATTAAAAAAGCATGTTTCTTCTAATAGATTTGGAACAGTTTACATTTTAAATTTGTTAGTGTTTTCTATACAGCTGAAGAGGGCCTGTGTAAACAGCCCAAGCAGGCAATATTTAACCAGGTTGGTAGCTGATTTCCTGTTTCCACCAACCTGCACCATCAGGATATTAACTGTTAAAGCCACTGGAGTGTGATACTTACTCGTGCTGATTGATTTCTTTCAGTCTCACAGAAGAAAAGTCCACAATTCCCGGGAGTTGTTACTAGAGAGGAAAGCATTTCCAGACACAGGCACATGCTGCCAATTTGACAGGTTTAGTTAGGCACCTTGGCTCCACTCCTTTGTTGTATTTAAAAAGCATTCGATGAGCGTTTTTTTTTTTTTAGGCTGGCTGTGTTTGACTCTGTTTCAGAGTGGGGAAACAACTTATTTCATTCCTTTGTCTAAGGGTTCCCCCCCACACACACACACACACATCTCCCAACATGAAGAAATTGTTGCAAATGAGTCATTTCTTCTTGGCAGGCCTTGGGCGAGGGAGAAAAAAGAATGGCCATGTTCTCGAGGAGACAAAAGTGATTTACTTACCCTGTCACTGCTTTAATTACTTCTGATAGAAGTGGTGATTACTAATATTGAAATGTATTTTCTGTGATATCTTAAATTACATCTTTTAAAATAGTTTTGTCCATAAAAAAAAAAGTGATCTTGTTTCATACACCAATTATAAACGTTCTGTCTGGGATTGTGTGTGAGTAACTGTGTGTCTAGAAAAAAAGATTTTTGGAAAATGGGTGTTGAGGTTTGTGTTTTGTTTGCATGCATGACTTCATGTGTTGGTAAATGATGATGATTGTTCTTGTCGGTCTGGGAGGAAAGATCAAAGACAGACCTCGTCTCTCTATAACTGGCCTCCATTTCTGAGCTGACTCTAAACTGAATATGTCATATTTTCCTGTCTATGTTCCTTTGAGCTCCAACATGTGGTTGCAGGTAATATTTCTGAATTGCGATACATACAGTATGTTGGGCCCGAGACGTACAGTCTACTGTAAAGCTACAGCCTGTTTTGTCTTGTTGCTAATTTTATTACAGCTGAAATATGCGGCCAGGAGAGCGTTTGAACTCTTGGCCTCAGTCTCGCCCAAGTCGTGGCCCAATTTGAGCCAAATTTGAAACCGTAAATCCCTGAGGATGTATAGTAAAGTGGCTGTGCCAAAATCCTTCTTGCCCTGCCTCGCCCTGCCATCTGCTTCATAAAATGTAGTCACGAAAAGGCCTGCAAGAGTGATATTTAGTGCCACCACACCTTAAAGAATGTTCTGTAAACATTCAAACTATTTATCTAAATTTCCTTGCACAAAATGTATCAGGAAGGAATTTCATTCAGGGCATGGTGACCTACTGCCCCGGTTGATTTTTCCAGTGTTTGTGCCTTCCCACTGCTGTTAAAGTCATTTGCCCTTTTCTGAATCACTTGACTCGCCCTGAAACAAGCCTCCCTCGTGCATTTATCTGTTTTCATCTTCATTCTACATTCTTCGCCTAGACGTTTGATTTGTCTGGGAATGCCAGTGCAGTTGGGGATCATCTTTCTCAGGCACAACAATACAAACGATGCAAAGAAAAATATACAGAGGCAATGATTTAAGAGAGGCCAATCCACCCGAGATGACACTTAAAATGTTCACACATTTCCATAGACAGAAATCCCTCCCACCACCACATAAAACATGGGAATGTTTCCTCTCTTTGCAGACCGCCACTGGTCCAGGTTCAGACTTAAAAGGCATTCCCAACCTCTTTATCGAGCCTTTGAGCCTCGTTTTTATATCGTTCCTTGCTTTAATTCCAACACATTCAAAGACTGTTCTCAGGTTATGAGAATTCCTCGGGTCAATGTTAAAACAACTGATATGGAAAGTCTAGTTCCTCATGAAACTATTAAAGGGGAAGACGTGCAATGCAATTTTAGCAGCCAAAATAGGAGATGTTATAATTTGATCAGTTATGGGAAATTAATGTCATTGCAGACATTTTCCTTCCACCATTTCTGTGAAAGAGAATGTTGCTTCAATCACAAGTAGTTGAAAACTTAATTGTATTCATCCTGGTATTTAAAAGGAATCTAACTAAAAAAGTCTCTGTCAGTCCTTCAATTTTCTCGACAACCGTTCATCCAGTTGACTTTACATTTGGCGGGTCAAAACGTATTTTAACCACTTAAAAAACACAGGACTTTCACCCAGGAGAGCCAGGATTGCATCCTGCGTGTGGCATTTCATTTTGTTTTGTATTTTTTTTTTTTTTAAGCCATCTCCAATGTTTCTTTCCTAAACCCAACCGTGTATTGTTTTCCTAAGCGTGTGATGTTGGTCACCATTGTGTTTTTGTCGGTAGTCAGTTTTTTGTGTGTTACTAAAGCCTTTCCCAATGTTCTTTTCCTAAACCCAACTTTTTATTTTTTTTTGACACGCGTGTGACGTTGTTCTCGCGATAGCACGGCCTCTTCTCGCGATAACACGCTACATGGAAACGACACGTGGTGTGTATGTTGACATCCACTGTATACAGTGTAGACATACACGTGGGTAGCTCAAAATGCGTACAGATAACACGCCATTTGGCTTTAGGAAAGTGGCGTGTATGTTTACGCAAAGTCACAATGCCATGTTGGCTGTTTCCATCGTTTGTTCCTGGAAATAGTCTGGATCCAAATACAGTGGCTATTTGTTAGCCAATGACACATATACTCTAGCATTGCTAGTGGGCATAGCTATGTCATGGCAGGTGTATTGCTCAGGACCCAAGGAAGCACAGTGTCCAGTGTAAAGTTGTTTGGATGAGCGGTTCGCAAAAGAAAGCTGCAAGCAGCAATAGCGGAGGCCAAGCAGTCGGCCCGGTCTGAACAGGCACATTTTGAACGGGCACTGCACTAGTAGTTCAACGTTTTGGAAAGTACGCTTAATCACTTTCTGGTGGAGAGTAAGATGAGAAAAGGTGCTGGTACATTTTGCTACTTTATGAGAGAGCCAGGCTAGGTGTTTCTCCCTGTTTCCAGTCTTTACGCTAAGTTAATCTATCTGGCTGCTGGCTGTAGCCTTATATTAAACAGACAGATATGTTTCTCATCTAACTCTCCGCCAGAGAGTGGAAAAGCGTATTTCACAAAATTAGAAACAATTCCTTAAAGACCTAGTAGACATCCAGAGAAATTGTAACATCCGTTAAGGGAGACAGCCATTTTGCTGAGGATTTAAGGCTGTCTTGAGATTAACACCAGTGCTGTGAACCTTTTGATCCTCATCATGCAGAGTGGAATAACATGACCAAAGACAGACAGAAGAACGAAATATTTTCATGTTCCTCTGAAAGAGAAAAAGCAGCCATCCACTGCAATGAATTCAGTATTGTTACTGGTCAAACTGGAGACATTATTAGTTATAGTCTACAGCCAACACTATAACTGGGCTGGACAGTGTTGGCGACCAAGCATGAGAGTTGGAGCAGCGAATGTGTGTTTTAGGCACCCTGAGTGCTGCTTGGCTTCGATGCATTAGCAGATCCAGCCAGATGCTCAGCGTGATCTGTCATCCAGGAGATGAGGCTGGATCACAGTGAGTGAAAATAAAATAAATCACACATTTTCTTTTCAATTATATCATAAATGATTAAATAAGAAGAAGAAACAAAAAGGAAACAATGTGTATTGCGGTTGTTTGATGATTATGAGAGTGTACGTACGGAATGCTTTGCTCTTGCAATTAAGATCAAATGTAATGATTTCTCAGACAAAAACATATTTTCAACTGATGCCGTGATCAAGACATGGAGTGAAATTCTCCTGGAAAGTCCAATTAAAACACCTTTTTGATGCATAATTAAAATTGCTTAATATATAATTTAACCTTTTAGTTGAGCATTACAATTTTATGAGGCCTAAATTAATATTATTAATAATCCTATGATGCTCTAAAATTATTTAAAGGTATAGTTTTGATCTTTCAAAGTGGGGTTGCATGAGGTACTTATCTATAGTCAGTGTATAGATGGTGGTTGGCACATCCCCAGTTTGGAGCAGACAGGAGTCCAGACAAGGAAAGCTAAGCAATGTATGGCTGTGGACTGGGCAAAATGTATTTTAGCACTTAAAAGAATCAATTTCTGTTTAAGTTTACACTATATTTAGAATATTTTCACCGCTTCACCTGGGACCTCAGACAAGCCTTTCTGACGGAAAACGGTTTGTTAGTTTTTTTGGTTCCTCACCTTTTTAAAAACACCAAAGTCACACAATAACACAAGCAAACCAAACGATCGAGGCAGCAGTTCCAGTGTTCACCAAGGTAAAATTACTGTTTTGTGTCACTGAGTCTGGTGGCTTTGAAAATAGCATAAATGGATATGGCTTCAGTTCCCTGTTGGAAAGGGCTTTATGACAGCAAGGTAAAGCAGTGAAAATATTCTAAATATAGCATAAAATGATTTAAATTTTTTTAGGTTTAGCTGTGTGGCCCATCCACAGAAGCATATTGCTTAGCTTCCGTGTCCAGACTCCTGTTTGCTTCACCAAAATGGGGGCGTGCTGACCACCATCCACTGTTACACTGACTATGGGAAAGTACCTCATACAACCCCAATTAAAAAAATCTGAACGACCCCTTTAAGATAATTGAAAATGAAAGAAAACGTAAAACATAAAGCTTTGTTGATTATGGTCTTTTATATCATGTTATTTGTAATGACGCTTATAAAGTACGATTTCGTTGCTAAAAAATTATCGAATGTTTATGGGTACATCATGCAAAAACAGACAAAAAAAACCACATCTTGGAAACGTAAGACAACCCTTAACAATACTTATTACGAGCGGACATGATGCGAAATCTGTGTGAAAGATGCTCCTCAAAAACAAAGCCTCACAACGTACCCTTCCTATTTTGAGCAGATGACACTGCCTTAGCATACATTACACATGCATATTATCTTCACTAATCACGCTATTTGTGGGCCTGATTGCAGTGTTGCTTAAGACGGGGTGAGCAGGGCACTCCTTTGTGCTGGAGCTAATGATGTCCCTTTGTGATAGGGCTGGGTGTGAGGGTTGAGGACACTGGAATAGACTCCGAAGAGCTGCTGTGTGGGTCTTAGTGTGACTGGCAGCTGCAGTAATCCGCCCTTTGTGTCTTCAACAGGGCCCCACTGAGCTCCCCTGACAGGGACCGATGTTCCCAACTCCACCAGACAGTCCAGATGGGCCGAGTGACACGGAGGGAGAGAAGGAGGGTGGGAGACAGAGAGCGTAGATGGATCTGGAGAGAGAGTAAGAAAGTCAAAAGAGGAGAGGGACGTGAAAGGAAAGGAGAGGAGAGGATCAAAAATTGGGGTAAAAAGAAAATCCTGGGAGGAAAAATCTAAAGGAGACAGCGTGGAGGAATGGGGGTCTGTTCCTGAAAGCCTCTTGACAGCTCTGTTGCTGCTAAGACAGGACAGGCTCAGTGGCTTCGGATCAGGGCTGGTTTGTTTGCCCAGCATTTGTTTTTAGTTCCTTTGCGGTCACCCTAAAGCGTGCCTGAGTAAGGAATCTGATTGGTGGAAGCAGTCTGGGCACAGCACAATTAAAATCCATGGTTGCACACGATTACAGTAACATACACACACACACACACACACACACACACACACACACACAGCAGCTCATCATGATGTCTGACAGGACTAGAAGTTTTTTTTTCAGTTGCTGCTTGTGGTTTGGCATTTGTCTCATCTCATTTCTCTCATGTTGTGGTGTATGGGTTTCCTCCACGGCTTTTACATGCGTGAAGATCCTGGAACACTTTTTCACATCTGCCATGACCACATCCTGCTCCACAATGTCACAAGAGATCATCGATAGGACCACATTTCTCATGAAAATGTGTCACCTGGGTAAAATGTGACACATTTCAAAACAGCATTTTGTGTCACACAATAAATCTATCTTTTTCCAGTACAGGCAAAAAAGTGATTTCATATCACTCAGCGTGATGTTTTTGTACGTCACCTGTTACCTGATTAAAGCTATAGAGCGTAGTTTCTGTCTGCCCCATGAGGAATTCTAAGTAATGACAACAACGCTGTCGGTGCATCCACATGATACAAGCCTTTCGGTGATTGCGCACGACCCCCCCACCCTCCCTCCTCCACGCAGTTGTTAGTAGCCAAGGAGGATTAAAAAAGACATGATAAACTCTTCAGACACCATATTGTAAACATATTGACTGATAGTCTTAATTAGCTTTGTATCAACTTATTTGGCAATGGCTTGAATGTAACGGACGTTTATTAATATAAAAAAGTTACGCACTAAAGCTTTAAGTCACACGTTTCAGTATTCCAGAAAATAATGTTTTGGGGCAAGGTGTTAAGAAGCAAAATAACTAAGTACATTTACTGATGACTGATGACTCAAGTACTGTACTTAAGTACAATTTTGAGGTACTTGTACTTTCTTGAAGTATTTCCATTTTATAACACTTCATACTTCTACTCCACTACATTTCAGATACACGATTGGAACTAAGGAAAACACAAGCTCGTCAATTCAATTAAATTCAGCGGAGTGCATCAGAACACATGTAATTAGTTTTAAAACAAAAGCAATTCACTTAAAAATATCACAAGCTTTACAAAACTGTGCGAGATGACTCACTAAGCAAAGCCTTCCTTTGTCGATGAAGTAAAAAAAAACTGTTAAAAGGAAACCTGTGAATTCAGGTTGATCTGTCCTTTTAATCAAGTGATTTGTAGTCTTTTAAGGACAATATCAAAAGTGTTACGATTCAAGAAGTTTAAAGCTATCTGTGCGCATACATTCCAGTTTTGATTAGCGGATTTTCACCAAAAAGGATGACGGAAGAGTCCCGTCAGTTTGAACGGGCTCGTCAAACGGAGTGTGTTTGGTCAAAATCTTATGACACTGTTCACTGGTCCCTAATGACAATCAATAAGTGGTGTGAAGATGTTGGTCAGCAGGCGGCGAGCAACAGAGCCCAAATAAACCTTCTAGTGGGAAAAACAGTTTCCTAAAGACTTAAAAACTAACCCATGCCCAAAGTCCCGTACCATGATATTATTTGCTCTTACTACAAGCAAGATGACAGGTCTTTGATTTTACTGTGAATGAGCTCCTCACTTGAGACATCAAACAGAACATAAAGCAATGGGGATTTGAGAGTGATACAGACTCTATTAATCTTCTGCTTTCCTCTTAATTTATATTTAACCACTGGCTTGGCACCAGAAAAAGATTGTGTTTATGGCCCCCTCAAATCCATCATTAATTTCTTACTGCTAAACCCAGGCCAAACAATGTTGTAAATAATGTTAATCGTAGATGAAACTGCGTGATTTCATCATCAACATTTCCTCAAACAGCACACAGCACTGTATTCATCCCGGCTCCCACAACAAGCTGTTGAGCCTTAAAGTCTTGGTACTACACTGCGAGTAGAAGGAGTAATTGTCTACATTGAATTGCATGAGTTCAAATAGGAACTTCCTCAGATGTGTTTGGAAGCTAACTGGGAGACGGAAAACAACTAACAGCCTTGGTGAAGGGAGCTGGGTCAATGTAAATTCAAACAACACAAATTCAGATTCAATAATATGGAATGCATCCATTCAGACAAGATGGTGTGTGTGTGTGTGCGTGCATGCGTGCGCATCATGGCAATGCTAAATTAATTAATTAATAAAACAATCTAGTCAAACTGAATTTTTGTTCAGACAGGAGGAATAACTAATTAAAAGTCACAATAAAACATGTCATCTAATTTTGCTTCTTTAAATTGACATTTGTACTACTAAAACAAAACATTAAATATTATTTAATATGTAAAGTAGCCATTATCCATGTTTTTGTATTTAACAAAAAAAAGAAAAAAAAAAAAATCACATAACTGCTTCTATCTGATTATCACTCAACTCTGCAGCTCCCCTCAGCTCTACAGAGTGCCTCAGCATCTTTTCACTTAGTAAAAGTAGTAGTAGTACATAGTTTGGGTTTTCCGGCCCACAACTTTACCGTTTTGGTTTACTCTCACTGCTCTTTTCAGTTTTCAGTTGCAGTAGGCTGCTGTTTTAGCAAAAAGCTGCAGTGTGCGCTGACCGCCCAGCACCAAACGGCAGACAGTCGCAGTTAGCGACTAGCTGAACATAGTGGAGCATTGAGCACAGAGTCAGATATTTCCTTCTGGAGTTGGTATAGACCAAAAAACAGAGTTAAAAGAAGTTCAAGCATTCGCCATGTGGCCAGAAACACGATTCCAAATGAGTGCTAATATTGCTCGGGATCTGCTGCATGGGTAAATAAACAACGGTTTGCTAACAAGTTCACAAAGATGTGTTAACACGTTTGGCAGCACTGTACAGCCCCAGACCCTTGCAGACATGGACAGATGACAAAATTTGCATAATACAGACCGTCACAGTTATGTGGATGCAGAAACTATAATTTGGACTTTAGATGAAAACTGTGAGAAGAAAACAAACACCATATTTTAATTTGGAAATTGGAAAATTGGAATAAAAAAATAGAGACCTGACAAATGTAAACACAAAAAATGAAATCAACTTGCCTAAATTGAACTCAAATTGTGCCTTTCAAGAGGTTGTAAAATATATTACATTTTTTGACAAATCAACTATTTAGGCTCATTCCCTTGCCTTCCTTATTATCCATGTGTGTGTGTGTATGTGTGTGTGTGTGTATGTGTGTGTGTGTGTGTGTGTGTGTGTGTGTGTGTGTGTGTGTGCCCATCTGCACGTACAAGTACATTGGTGCCTGTGTGTGGTAACAGATGTGTTAAATGAAGGGCAGTGAGTGAACCAAATCGGACGCACGCGGTCTGTAGATTTCCCAGTTTGGGAGCGGATTAGAAACCAGAGAGCTGCACATCCATCTTTCTATCTCTGTCTAATTGGCATGTCATAATTGCCACTCCACAAAGCCCAGTGGAGTCTGGACACTAAATGACTAAAAGTAAGTGTCCTTGCACTCCAAGCTCTTCTCTAGCAATTTTGGTGAGGAAATGTGGTGTTTGAGGCCTGCAATTCCATAGTTCTGGAAACCGAAAAGCTCAGATCAAGGTTACAATTCAACATAATTACTGCCTATCAGCACCCAGTGACTCACTTTCCCTTTCCCCTTGAACTAGACACATCATGTACATGCAAGATCTGAAGATAACCAACTGCAGGACTATAAACAAGCAGCAAGAGCGGACATCCACAGCACAGAAAAGGGGTATGTAACTATAAGGGCGCAACAAAACTTTCCAGGGAGTTTATGCAAGTTTCACATAAGTCATATTTGAGCTTGGTCTCAAGTGCTGCTTCATGAACATGATGAAATGGCCTTCTAAAGTGCTCTCAGAGGAGCCAACACTTCAAGGGCTTCTCAGAACCAGCACCACTGCCTTGTATCACCCCTGGAGAGGGAGAGAAAAGAGGGCCAAAGAGAAATAGAAAGGGAACACAAGAGACAGCGAGCAAGAGGGAGAACACTCTCAAACCAAAATGCAAAAGAGTCATAGGGGCTGGGATGAGCAAAGAAGGCCTCACAAAGAAAAAGAAACTCAAAATGAAAGAGCGCAGAGCTCAAAAAAATGTTTTTATTCTGAGCTGATCCTCAGATCAGATGAGATAAGAGCACAGTAAGTTCACTCTCTGCTTGCAGCTGAGTTCAGGCATTTCTTTTTCCAACTAACTGAATGTAGGACTAAAAGGAGGACCAAAAGAAGAAGGAGGCAAGAGCAGCATGAGCGTGCCCACTAGCTTTTAGTCAGGAAGCCTAATGAGTTCCTGTGGGATGGAGCCTGGCTGTCAATCATCCTCATTCTTCTCCAACACTATGCCGTGTCGTCCTGTACACGCAGAACTAAGGGGCATGAAATAATTAGGGATGGCCAACCAGCCACAGTGTGACTTGGTTGCCTGGCAGAGGGAGGAAGTCACAGCGTGTTTCTCTCGTGTGAGGGGCCTTTTGAATTTGTTGGATTGCGGTGTTGGAAGACACTGTACCCGCCTTCACAACGACGCTAAAATGTGACAATGAGGTAATAGCGTTACAGCATGTTGCGTAATGTCGCCATGATTCCTGACTTATTGTGAGGGTGATGAAAGAAAAAAAATGGTGAGCAATGGAATCAGCATATGATGAAAGGGAGCCCCTGCTGATAGGGCAGCTGTGAGCCTCTTTTTAAAGACGGGACGGCAGAGAATGAGAAGGGAAAGAGGGAGAAATGGATGAGCGCAGAGAAAAAACATCAGGCCTATTGTTCGGCTGATTTCTTTTGAAAAGGGGAGGCGAAATAGAGTGGATGGGGGGGATGCTGTACATACAGCCACACGCCTACAATCAAATATTTATCAGCCGTCTTCTATACAGTCACCCAGAGCGTGCAAGGGTTGATTATATAGACCATGCAACCAATTAACATTTCTGTACTATCCACATTTAGGCTTAACCTCTTTTTTTTGGCCATAAATGCAAATAAGAAGACACAGAAGGACAGGGAGCTGTGGGAGGGGGGGAGGCAAAACAAAATGAGCCATCTCTGGAAAAAAAACAAGAAGAGGATTTAGAAACATCTGCATGTGAATAGATGATGCCTAACATTGATAGTGGCTATAAGGCCTTTATGTAATTGCTGATGAACAATGTCACAGAACTGGCACATTTGGGGGGGGAGCTTAGAGTCATGTGACGAGAACTCTCTTTATATTGGAAGCAGCGTTGAGCCGTATGACTGTGCAAATCTAAATTTAACTGTGACACCTTCTCAGACGATTCACAGGCCTCTCAGTGAGTAAAAGTAAAGGGAACCGTAGGTGTAGTCTGTAATGTGATGTAATGTCTTTTTATTTCTGGATAGAGTATAAATGGGGCTGCATCTAGCGATTATTTTCATTATTGATTAGTTGGCCAATCAATCTGTCTGTGACATGTCACAATATAGTGATATATGTTCATATGTTTCACCCCTTTACCATGCCGTAAGATAGCACTTTCCTTTGGCACTACATTTTCTTAACTGTAGAACTTCCGTACTCCTACACAGAAGCGCATCTGGGTTTTTTTTTGCCACAGATTAGCTGTTTGGGTCAGACAAGAGGACACCTTCATGAGCCAGACTACAGAAGAACATTTTTTGCAGAGGGAGACTGAACATTCCTAAAGACGGGAAAGGTAAAGCGGTAAAAATATTCTAAATATATCGTACCGTTAAACTGAAATTATTATTTTAGCTGCCTAAAATACCATTTAGCTGCTGCCCCTGTCCACAGCAGTACATTGCTTTGCTTCCGTGTCGGTACTCCGGTCTGTTTCTCCACTCTGGGGACATGCCGAACCGCCATGTATGTACTGAGTATGGATAAGAACCTCATACAACCTCATAAAATATCCCAACTAATAGGGAAGCAATCCTGGTCTTGGGTAAAAGAAATCAACGTTGACTGTCGGCTAGAAAGAGGAAACTAAGAGTGGTCTACTGTGTCTGATGTTTTGTTGACCTATCTATCCATCTCTACCTCCTCCTCCATGGACTTTGTAGCTAAATAGCAATGTCAAACTACTATCACTTTGCTCTGGATGGACCAAAGTCATAATTTATACGGTATGGACATTAGAGGGCTTTGTCACTTCAATGTAAGCCTTTTCTGACACGACAGATGCTCTTGTTTTTGTTGCGAGGACAGTCTCTTCAGTTTATTATTTTGTCTGACCAACAGTCCAAAATCAAAGAGATTCAGTTCACTACAACGTAAGACACATACATTGATTCAATCTCCCAATTGAGAAGCTGGAAGAAGGGAATGTTTGGTTTGAAAAATTACTTAGTTACAGAATCATTTTCTGTCAGTCGTTACTGTTGCAGCACAAAGTATGAACATGCATAATTTCAATCGTGCTGTCTGCAGTTTACATTGCTTAGATCCGTCCAGAAGCCCAGGCTGAGTGAGCAGCCAGCATGCCACAAAGGTTAATGGATGGCTTTTTAAAATTAATTTAGCCCCCCTCACACACTGCTAACATTCCTGACGGTTAGCTAAACTGCCTTCCGTACCTCTCCATGAGTCTTGACATGGCGTAAAAACACCCATGGTCCGAGGTTAATTACATGTCCATCTCTTAACAAAAACACTGCATTGTCCTCTTTGCTTTGTGTAAAAAGCTGGCAGGGAAAGGCAGGAGTGTCATTGCCACGGGTGGTGGGTTGAGCATCGGCTCAGGGGACGGAGTGCGAGGGTGTAGAGAGCAGCCAAGGTTGATCTATGAGGCGGGGCAGGAGAATTGGCCCGGGATCTGAGGCGGTAGTGTGAGGACGCTGGGGAGCCGCTCTATCTGTGGGCATTGGGCCAGCTGTGATCTACTGTATTTCCCTGTCTGACAGGCTAGTAACGCATTGATGCCGAGAGGAGAGGAGAGGAGAGGAGAGGAGAGGAGAGGGAGAGGAGAGGAGAGGAGAGGAGAGGAGAGGAGAGGAGAGGGGGATGTCATAAAGAACAGAGGTGATAATTATCAACAGGAGAGTTTTGAAAAAAAACAAGCAAGCATGACAACAAAACATGTACAGTGGACACAGTGGAAATGTAATTCCGCACAATCCAGTAGCAGTAACAACTGGTAGGAGTGAGAAGCTGTTTTTTGTTTCTTTATTTTGGACTAGGTAATAAAACGTATTTCTTTTAAATCTTGTGCACACAAGATAACTTGCACGCAAATATTCTTATCTTGTACACACATTGTGCAAACAAGTTATCTACTGATACCTTTTGTGGATAAGATAATAACTATGCTATGCACAAGTTAACAATTTGTGATAAAAGCATGTTTCAGGACTACCGGGGCTCCATATAATGATTATTAGTGAATTATTTGTTTCTTTTGGCACTGCTCACTCCATAGCTTTTCCTAAAAATAAATAAATTAAACTACTTAAAGCTACTTTGAACTTGATTTAAGCTTGTCATTTTTTAGAACGAGCAGAGTGACAAGTCAACACTGCATGTTTTGTCCTGGCTCCCCCTGGCTAGGACATACCATTACGTTACACTGCACTCCCAACACTGTCTCCATCAACCAAAGGAATAGTTTCCTAAATGTTCTTGAACTTACTGCAGCTCACATTATTTCTCCTCCTCAACCACCAACTCTACTCTATTTTTTGCTTTCCTTTACTTCTCTCCTTTTCCAATTTCCCCTCTCGGCTCCTTCCCCTTCTCTTCTCCTGTCATTTTCCCCATTTCTCTATTTCTCTCCCCTTTCTCCTCGGCCTCTGCTGTCCCCAGGGGGTATAAGACAGGCTAGGATACTCGTATGTGCCGCTGTCATGGCCTGAGCTCCCTACTTGAGGATCCTTTGATGGGGTTGGGGATTATTCATCCTGTTCGTTTGGCGGTATACCACTGCCACACAGCAGCAGCAACATCACATGCATATACAGACATACACACAACTGCACCAATATTTCCTGCTCAGGAATTGTTACTTTTTTTACACTTTGATGTTGGATACTGTTGTTATCGAGATACTGTTAATTTATGCAGTGATGATGGTGCAATCATTACTTACTTTATTTTAGACTTATATTGAAAGAGAGTTGTGATTTCACGATAGTTTTGTGTACTAAAAACAGTCATTAAGAATTTGTAGTTACTAATAAAATGTGAATTAATGAGTGTTGTGCTGATGCCCATATTATCACTTACTGACAGTTGTGAAAGTGGAGACACAAACCTACGCCGGACCCTACGCCGTAGCCTGACGTGCACCTCTCGAAAAATGTAACTACACGTCGCAGCGACACACGTCGCTCGGCCGTGACGTGGTAGCGTTGCATTTCCCCCGACTCATTTCCCCCGACTCATTTCCTGGTTCTCCTTCTTCATAAACAACATTAAATCAAGGAGAGGGTTCACTTTTCCTGCTACAGATTTCCCACCTTGGTCAGAAAACAGGGGAGACACTTTGTTTCTCACACTATGACCCTGGACTCAGTACTCGCTCCGAAGCTAATCGCGTCACATTCTCCCTCACTCTATCACCGTCTCACCACACACACACACACACACACACACACACACACACACACACACACACACACACACACACACACACACACACACACACACACACACACACACACTCGCCAGCTCGAAGCACACACCAACGCACAAGTAAACAAGTAAACAAGAGTTTCGCGATTGACCCTCCGGAAACCACATACCCCCTAGCGTCCTGGCAGTGAAATGCACCGCGATGCAAAGAAACGCATTCAACCCGACGCAGAACTACGAAAGGGTCACGACGCCGTAGGAGTAGTAGCTATGCCGTGGAGTTGATGGAGAAGCATAAAACAGCCTTATGTCGGTTCTTTTCAATGTCAATGAAGAGTCAGAATTTGGCCAGATAATCTTACTGATCATTATGTGTTGTGATCCTCACATAATAATGTATGTCTAAGGAGTAGGCTACATTTATGATAGAGATTTTAAATATGAAATGTATTCAAAACAAAGGCAAGTGTCTGCATTGGGTCGGGTATCAAGAACCGTTTCTGAACTGGAATCTGTTCCTGATTTATAAGAACCAGGGATTCATTATGAAGCGTGCTTATTGATTGCTGAAAGCTTATGAATGTGTTGACATCTGAAGGTTTACATTAATGCACATGGGAGCTCATGCTCAAAAGTGTAACTAGGCTTTACAAAAGCAATTGCTTATAAGAAGTCTGTCTAACATGACAAAGCATTTCCTGCAGTTAAAATGTAACATAATCATTAGAGCTAAACCAACTAGCTTGACTGACTGACAGAAAATGAATCTACAACTATTTCGATAATTGTTTTATTGTTTAAGTCATTCAACATGCTCCAGTTCCAACTTCTTAATTGTTAGGATTTGCTGCATTTCTTTATCTTATGTGAAAGTAAAGTGACTTCCTCTTGGTGTTGGAAGGCTGGTTGGACAAAACAAGCAATTTGGAGACATCACCTTGAACTCTTCGAATTTGTGATGGGAAATTTTCCCTATGTTCAGACATACGACTAAAAGATGAATTGATTAATTGAGACAACAGATTCATCAATAATGTAGTACACATAATGCTCCAGAATCAGTTTAACTTAATTAACACATGTAAAGGGACAAAATGTAACATTCAACTTGTGCATTAAAGTTGTCCTTTCTTTTAACCTTTCAGCAAAATAATCACAAAATTTGTGACCATTTATGACAAATTAGTTTTTATGATTGCTCAAATCTGCAAAAAAAATGAAGGTGGCTTTCAAACGGCTTTATCAAATGAAAGGCCAACAATCAGAAAGAACCGCAATCGATAAGTAGAATAGAATCAGAACTGATCAAATCTAAATTACACACGGCCCCATCTCTGCTGATCTTATATTAAACTTTTAGATCGGAACGATGCCAGCACCTCACTGCAGCATCTGTCTTTACTAAGACAGATGCTGCAGTGTTGGTCAAAAATAAGTGCTACGAGTGAACGTGTGTGTGCTGACTGTAGGGTGTGACTGCTGGCAACTGAAGTGTACTTCTCACCCAAACTTCTCCTGTGTGCCAATCTTTTTTTTCCTTTTCTTTTTTGGGTCCCTGGAGGAATTTGGGAGCATCTCCTTAATGATCTTGAATGGTGCAGCGATGGCAGTATGTGGGCTGCTGGTGTGTAGACGATGGAAGATGGGGCAGCAGAGCTCCACAGCACCTCATTAGGCCCTGGACTCCCGAGCTGGAGCCACATTAAAGAGCAGCCATGCCTTTCAACATGTGCCGGCTGGTCTGCCTTCTTCTTCATACTCTGCTGGAGCAGTCCCTCACATTTCAGATGCATCCACACATACACAAAATGTAAAGGGGAAATGATATGGCACAGTATGGGGAAGAGGAGAACAGGAGGGACGGCATGAGAAAAAAGAGGGGGGTCATTTCATTCTTGTTGTTCTGGTGTTTGGTGTGATGTTTGCTTTTGGGCTGTAGGATTTGATAAGAAACATCATTAAGATCTTCAGCATATACCTGCGGCCAATGAGGATCACATTTAAATTCAAAATGTACAAGAAAAGTGACATCAGGAAAACAACGATGGCAGCGACGGCTCCTCCTCATGTCCCGACTCTCAGCGCAGACGCTCCCTTGCGTGTGCCAGCCAGGCAGGGCTCCCAATAATCCAGTAAAGCCGTCCACCTCTTCACACACTTGACAGAAGTGGAGGGGAGCTCCTCCTTCCCCACTCTGTGAAGTTTGGCTTGACGAGGTCAGCCCCGTTGTTATCGTCGCTATATTGATGGAACGCTCGTCAAGCAATCGGTTCGCAGCCCGCCCCGATTTCAGCTGACAACCCGGCTCGCCCCTGAGGAGAGAGATTATGTTGCTTCCTCTGCAAGTGCATAGAAAGAGGATCGGTATTCAAATTGCTGTGGGAATTTTGCACGCATGTGTTTGCTATCTGTGTTTACGATTTAGACGGGTTTCACTGTAAACAAGCAACCATGAGAGAGCTGTTTTGGATGATATCATAAAACACACATCTCTTTTAAGTGCTGGAATCAATATCCCATATAATCATAAACATGAGGGCATTGGAGAGTGATGTTCTTTGGTTGCAAGGACATACAGTAAGTCATATTAATGCAGTTTAATTCAATTAGCTCTTTGCTGGGCGTGGCATGGAGGCCCAGAGGGATATTTTGTTGATGGTGTGCAGCGAGCAAAAAGTGAGCCAAGAGAGGATTGCCAGTTAATATGATGATATGATGAGAACATTTGGTGCCATAACGAGCAACAAACTGAAAAGTTTGAATCAAGGGCAAAACAAGCCTGCGATGTTTCACACACAAACTTGGCTACAGCGAGGAGTGAGAAACCCCAAAGTTTCGTAAAGAGCTGAAAAAGTTTTTTTTTTTTAGATGGAAGTTATAATTAAAATCAGACTCTCAGTCTGTCTGTTTCTCTGACTGTCAAACAAAGAACTTGTTTTAAGGATCAAACTCTATGCAAGCAAGTTCAAGAAAAAAAAAAAACAGCAGCCATCGTCACCATCATAAAAATAAAACACGCACACACACACAAAAGAAAACACAGCACAAAGGAGAGCCCAAAGGTTTTTCCTCTTCAGCGAGTCCCTGTCACGAATGACACAAGCAGTTATTTTCCTATTTTCACAGTATTTCATTTAAATTTCCATTCTGTCTTAGAAATGAATATTTGATCTTTTCCCCCTGAACCTGTCACTGATGGGCCTTTGAAGCTACGAGACACTGCATTGTTTTTGTGACACTGCGGGATATACAGGAGAAAAAGATCAAACTCCTCTGCGGAGAGAGAACATGAAATAGTAAACACTGTGTCCTGGTGGTTTACCTGTTTAGAGGCCCTCTTTGTTTCAAATGTTCTGACCACAAATGTTTTGGGGCAACAGTGTTGTACAATGTTTGCTTTTCTGGAAATGATTGTCTGCTTTAATGTTTTTTTTTTTTTTTCTTACTCGGACAGTTTTTTCTGTAAATGCTGTAGTCGGCAGAAAAACTTTCTCTCAGAAACCTTCACAGTTCTTCTTCTTCTGTTGACTTTTCTTGTGTTTTTGTGTTATTATGCACCAAGCGTGTGTGTGTGTGTGCGTGTGTGTGTGTGTGTGTGTGTGTGTGTGTGTGTGTGTGTGGGTGTGTGTGTCAGCAACAGCAGCCCTGGAGGTCTGTGCAGTAGCAACTTGTGGAATTCCCCTACCTGAGATCAAATAGAAAAAAAAATAAAGATATATGGACTCTCACTGCTCGCCAATTAATACTTCACCTGCGTCTATGATAAGATGAAAAGTGATAACAGAGACGGGGACAGCCAGCCAGGGGTTGAAAGAAAGTGTAAAAACAGAGATGGAATGAGCTTTAAATGTGTTTTGGGAATCTTGAGCTCTCACGTTGATCAGCAACACTCAAACATAATAAGTGTGAGGGAAATATACTCAAAAGGTGTGTAACAAAAATGTTGATTCTATGCTCCACATTATGGGCCTGTGTAAAAATAGAGAAAAACATGATACGCACGGTCTCATAAAAAAGTGGAAATTGAGCACCCTAGTTAGTCATAATTGGCTAATTTTGTTTGTAAGGTCATGATAGCACTTGAAGCCTCTCTGGATCCCTTCCCGCAGAAATGCAACATGCAACACAGGCAGCCCTTTTGTGTGCCAGCGAGCACTGATGTGCTTTCTGTTTCCATGCCAACTCACTTTCATCTTTCTTACCAGCTCATCCTACGCTTCAGATGAATTAGGTTTGTTGCAAATTCTTTTGAAGTGCACACACAACCCCCCTATGCCACCCCACTTCAGCGAAACAAAACAAAAACACTGAGGAGCTACAAATGTAAGCCAGTAATCTTGCTCGTTTCGGCTCTTTGGCTAACCAATGGCACCACGGACAGGATATTTCCACTTCATTTCAATTTGGAATACGTCCCTCGCTCCTTCTACCTCTTGGCTTCCATGTTCTGCTGTTGTGAGCCACTCTCTGCAGCACAATTCATTTCCATTATGGAGACGGTCGCTAAGAGGGGTTGCATTGTGGCTTGGTAATGATCTTCAATTACACTGATGCCTATACCTAAGGGCTAAAAGGAAGGTGGGGGTCTCTTAAGGATCAAAGGTTTAGACCTGAAGAGGACTTCTGTATCCTTGCAGATGCATTTTCTCAAGATGCTCCAGTGAATTCTGCCTCTGGACACAGAAAGGCAATTTCCAGGCCCCGGGCTGTGTGTCAGTAATAGAGGTGCTGGAAAATCTGGTATCGACTGGAGCCCTGGTCTTTGAGATATCTGCGATAAACATGTCAACTTTGCTTTCTTCTGCTCCTCCATTTGTTCCTTTTATTTTGATATTAAGGTTGATAATATTGAAGCTTCACAGCTGCGAATTAATCCTTTTATCTTCCTAATGGCTTAAATGACAATGTGCAATGTGAAAAGTAATAGTGACAAATCTATACAGAGCATTTTAACGTCTTTCAACTTAAACTTTACTGAGTAACCTTTTTTTAAGGGGTCTTACAATTTCTTGATAAGGGAAAAAAAGACTGTCTTGTGAGACAGCACACATAGAAAAACCAGGTCTCTTATTTGAGTTTAAAGGAGGAACAAGGAAATGTTTGTAGTTGTAGTTGTGAAGAGTAAATAAGTATTTGCATATTCCCAGAAGAATTTCATTGAAACCACAGCTAAAAGTCATTTAAATCCATTCAAACCCAAATATATATAAACATATTATTGGAAACTTAATTCTCCATATTTGTTGAATTGTATGCGTGCCCCTAAATCACAATTACACAGAAAGACAAATATTACATTTTTGCTAGGTCAGCTGACCTTCTGACTAAAAAGACTATTGTGTAGTATGTTTTATATGCTACAATTAATTTGAATTAATATTTGAAAGTGTACCAATGGAACACCATTTTCCATGTTATTAGTGTCATAATACATACACAGGAGAGTGAATATTAGACTGATATTCATGTGGCCAGAAACATGACTCAACATGAATGCTGTTAATGCTCTGTGTCTGTGAAATGTATAAATAGGCAACTGCTTGCTAGCACATTCACAAGAACAACTTAGTAAGGTGATAATAATATGTCAATGTTGTGTTTACAGCTTGTTCTGCTGCCCCCAAGTGGACAGAAAATCTGTTAATACTACTTTAAGGAGAATTAATAAGTGTTTGCATACAAAGAGGCTTGGGAAGTAACGGAAATGGAGTTACGTAATTAGGATACAAAAGATTTGACTGTTTTCCGTCAAAGTTACAGAAAAAAAGGAAGTAATCAGATAACCGATATATTGAGTAAAATGGGCATGATTAGGAGGTTCCAAATTTTAAAATACATTTCAAAATAAAGAGTGATGTACTACTGTAGTCAAGGGTTATGAGTTGCATCTATACTTATGAAGCTAATAAAATAGAAATATGGGGCCTCGTAGTCTGAACCGAGACGACAAACTCCCACATTGCCAACGGCAGCGCATTACAGCTTCACCAATTCCGTTTTTTTATCTTCCACAATAAAAGCCCTTCGCTAAGAGGAAACTCAACAAAATAGCCATGCAACACTGCGTCAAGGACTCAGCCTCTGTACATGGGGCGCACGCTCAACCAGGTGAGCTACCCAGGCGCCCCCAGATGACACATTTTTTATGCTAAAAATCTTGGGTTTCCCCATTGTCTCTTCTAATGTGGGGTACACACCACACGAGAATCAAGCCAATTTTGGGAACGAAACTGTTAAATCTATCATTACATGTTGTTTTGTGTGGGGTTTCTCACATTTTTTACGCATTTTCAACATCTGTTAAATTTGAAAAATCTTTTAGTGTGGGCCAGACAAAATGTTATGTACGCTGTTCTGTTGTCTTACAGAATACACAAGTGTGTATTAAATAAAAGTCATCTTACTGATATTTCTTTTCTTCTTTATTTGCATATTTGGTATTGAGGTAATCCAAAAGTAACAAAGTGTTCTAGTCGCGTTAATTTAATTTTGTTATACTTGGAGTAGGTTATTGACAACATTAACCGGTAATTAGTAATTGTATCGGAATACATTTTTAAAGTAACTGCATACAAACATCATCTTTTACAAGCTCTGTAAAGTGTGTGTTTAATTTCTTGAGTCAGAATTTGATTAGTAGTCATTTCAACAGTCTACACATGGTGTTTATAGCCTGCTGTAGATTTACAGCCCCATGACAAAGAATTATCAGTTCAGGAATAGAAATATGAAACTCCAGCAATTGTTAATGATCACATGCCTTTGAAGGAGAGAAAAAGTCATGGAAAAAAAATGTAATTAGCAACCAACAGCCACAGGACTTTATTTTATGGTAGTACAAACAGGAAACCTATTGCCAGAAAGCCAAAACACTCACACAGTCTCCATTCCCACAGTCTTTATAGAGCAAGACCGTACACATCCATGTCAGTCTCATTTCTCACAACAGTGACTGTTTGTCACTGTTGACATGGTGACTCAAAAAGCAGACAAAAGCTTCTTTCAAAGGTCAATTCAAATATTTATGAATTGAATATAAACTCATTTCAAAACACAAAGACACAATTTTGCCGAAATGTCTTTTTCGGTCTCTCTCATATTGGGTTCTTCACTGCACCGTCTCCAAACTTTACATTAGTCTTATTTCTTCTCTCTGCAATGTTTGTCCCTGGTGACATCAAACATGCTTCACACTATATGGGTGTTCGTTTGATGTTCTCTCGACTCAAGGAAGAGAAGGAGAAATGAATAACATGCTATCTGGGGTTTCAGTGTATCTGGAAATGAAGTTGCGGATTTCTTTTGCTCGGAAGAAAACCGGAAGATGCCAGTTTTGAGCAACTGGAGTTTAAGAGAGAAGCAAAGGAATAAAGAAAGTCTTCAGGTTATCGCTTAGGTTCATATCATGGGGAGCAAAAAAACAGTTGAAAAGAAAAGCACTGGAGGAAAAAATCTGACTGCGAGAAACTTGTGTTTGCTTGCTTGACTCGTACAGGTCAACAAATCACAGCACACACTGTAAAAACATTTATAGTGTCCCAGCCAGAGAGACTTCAATCTGTCCATCAATGCCAATGTTGGCAAAGCAGTTTGCATCTTGGTTGTCATTACTGGACCAGCCTGCTTCTCTGTGATTTATTCCACCCATAAGCTTTAGCTTCTAAATAATTTCCTATGTGCTTTAAAACCATACACTGTAAAAAAAAAAAAGAAAAAAAAAGCTTCCGCGTCTGAAAAGTGAAGCCAATGCTGAAGTGCCTTAAACCTGCTATCTAATTTACATCACGGGGCGATTCCACTGGTTGCAAAAATAAGTTGGCTTGTAATGAAGTCTATGGGAAAATGACCCTACTTCTCACTTGATTTACCTCATTAAACATTTTCATAATGAGTTTATGCTCTCAATCTAGTTCAAACTAGTTTCAAGTCTTCTTCAATACAGCACGATGTTGATTTTGTACATTATTGTCCCATTTATTTTAAAATTGATGACAAAGCAGAGGATGATTTAGGGTGTGGCTGGACACCGACCTGTCAATCAAGACAGAGGCTTATAGCAATGCTAACCATGGCCCTGTGTACATTAAAATAGATGTGAACTTGATTTGGGGTGTTGTCCATGTTTTTGTCTTAAACTGTGATCCTCTTACTGTGTGTTTTAACTTCGTCCAAGTTAATTGAAACATTTTGGTCACCTAAAAATGTCTTGTTCAGCGTTCAGTAGCATCTTGCCAAGCTAGCTAGCGCTAGCGTTAACTGGAAACTTAAAGGGGTGATATAATGCAAAACCGATTTTACCCTGTCATCAGTGACAGACTGGTAATCTGGCATTTGGGCAGATGCCAGGGGGGGCGCGGGCCCTCATGGGCCGTTTGGGCCGGCCGGCCAATCAGAGAGCCGCATGAGGCATGAGCCATGCGGCCACTTAAAGTGATGGTTCGGAGTAATTTCACCCTAGGGTCCTTTGCACCATGACCTCGAGCCAAACACCCCCCCCAGAAACTTTTTTCACCTGGGTCTAACATTGGGCGTTAGCGTAGAGTAGCGTTATCAGCTGAATAGCTTAGCGCAGGGGCTAATGGACCCACGTTTGTATCTCGTAAATGACCCCACTAATAATGCCCGAAATTATACCAAACGTTTACACTAGTACATATAGGTTATGCACTCATAAAACGATGGATTGGAAAGTTTATAAGTACACCAGAAGTTTATGTAAATAACACTTGCCTGCTGGCTTCTGCTCTCTGCTGCTGTTGTTGTTGCTGCTGCTGTAAGACCGAGTGCTTAGGGCCGTCTACAAATTACAACACCGAAAAGAGATGCAACAAAAATATTTTTTAATTTAACTTTTTTTTTTAAGTAAATGTTGTAGTATAACTAGCAGGAGACAAGTAATAATTGAGGTAAGTTTGGAGACATTACCTTATTTAATCATTAAATTAATAAATATTTTTGTTGTATCTCTTTTCGGTGTAGTAATTTGTAGACAGCCCTAAGCACTCGTCTAACTGCAGTTAGCAGCAGCAGCAACAGAGAGCAGAAGAGAGCAGGCAAGTGTTCATAAACTTCTGGTGTAGTTACAAACTTTCCAATCCATCGTTTTATGAGTACATAACCTATTTGTACTAATGTAGACGTTTGGTATCATTTCGGGCATTATTAGTGAGGTCATTTACGAGATACAAACGTGGGTCCATTAGCCTCTGCGCTAAGCTATTCAGCTGATAACGCTACTCTACGCTATCTCTCCCAATGTTAGACCCAGGTGAAAAAAGCTTCTGGGGGGGTGTTTGGCTCGAAGTCATGGTGCAAAGGACCCTATGGTGAAATTACTCCGAACCATCACTTTAATTGTAAACAGCGGCCCATATAATTTCTCTCGGCCCCCTTTCAAGCATCAATAATAAAGCTTGACGGCCAAACAATAACCAAACTTGTCCAAATCCTTCACACCTAGTAATGGTGTAATCTGATCAGTATTTACACCACATATGAGTCTCTCGATATCACAGTCATGGTTACCCTCTACAGTCACGAACTTTTACATTAGTCTGTATTGTTTTGTAGCAAATTACTTATTCAGATCAGATGTTCAAAAACGTAAACGTGCATGGTTTGAAATAAAACAAATCTACCTCCATTAATTTTATTTGAATATTTGTTTGCAAAAGTTAAAATGAAGCAATGCCTTCTGGGAATTTCAAGACAGAATTGAGTAGACCGCGTCTTTATGTATACTGTCTATGGTCTGCGTCAGCGTGGTTGTTGGAAGTTGAAAATTGGAAGTTGGAAGCAAATTAATCGAGGCATCAAGCGACACAAAGGGGGGAGGCGGGCAGAGAAAAAGAGAGAAATAAAAGAGAGCACTATTGGCTGACGTTGAAAAATGCTGTAAACTGACAGATTTGTTTTTAAAATCAAGTGCAGCTTCAGCTAGCATTAGCGCTAATACTGCTAGCATGTGACACATCTGAGCCAGCACACCAGGGAGAAAGACAGGACAGTGAGGAATATGAGGAAGAGGAAGAACAAAATTAGCAAGAGGAGGATGAAGAGATAGACATGGATAACGAATCTATGGAACTAACCAACACAGAACAACAAGCCTGCTGTGGGTCTGAATGTGGATTGCCAAAAGCAACAGAGATGGAGACCAAAGCTGCAGGAGGGAGTGTAGGTACAGTAAGTTTGGCTGGGTGGAAATGCCAGGGCCGTTTTTTGTTCCCAGTCAGTCACTGCCTGTCATAGTTGAAAAACGACAGTTTGGTGGGTAAATAGGACATACATAGAACCTCAAAATCCCATTGACACCTCTTTCCTCTGCAAATCTCACAATTTGAAACTGCTGCTGAAAACGGGCAAATCTTAACAAAGCTAAAAGTTGACGTCAACTTCTCAACTCCTCCTCATTTGGCTCTAGTCTCTAGTCTTTGTCACGCCCCAACATTTACATAGGCTACACAACTGACCTGAGGTCAGCTAGTCTTTTGAATCTAGGTCACTTTTTTATGCGAGAAATCAACTATGTAAAGCTCAAATATGGGCCATATGTGGGTCGCTCAACCAATCAGCGCGCAGCTCATCTAAATATTCATGAGCATACCATATTTGGAAGAAAAGCTCTTGTTCAAAATAGGGCCATATTCACAGGGTAGTTAATGGCCCACAGAAAATCACTTGGGCCATTTTCAGCCCAACCAATGTTACATACCCTATTAGGAGACCTTAAGGAACAGTGTGAAATACCCTATATAATCATTCTATCACCCCTTTAAGGGAAGGTTTGCCAATTTTTTGTACTGCCGTACATGCAGATGAATGGCGCCAGAAGCCAGAGGTCCCCATTTAACTGCGGACCTCAACTTTCCCTCTTTAGCTTTTAGCTAAGCGCAGCGTCATTGAAACCATAGACGACACTGGCTTATCTGCGTCATCCTCCCCAGCTGAACACTCTCGTCCAAAAATCGTCATGTCTGGTTCCAAAAAAACATGATGGCGACAGCCAAATTGTCAAACTCAAGGCTTTAAAACAGTAGTCCAGTGGGTGACTGATGTTACTTCCACTATTTTTACAGTCTATGTTAAAAACACTGACAGAATATGGACAAGATGATGAAGCATAAACACGAGAGAAAGGTTAGATAAAAAAAAACTCACTGTGACACCAATGCCAAAGCACGCAAAACACACACACAGGAGATACGTACATGTAAACCACCAAAATGCATGTTGTCAAAAGATCCGCCCATTTAACGTCTATAATGCCTGGTTGTTTGTGATGAAAATCAGAGACAAAAAATTCCTTGGTCATCCTTTTAAAAACTGGGATGTTGTGGTAATTTACTTGATTTGAATACAATAATACAATTTTGAGGTTCAATTAATTCCAAGCTGATTTAGGAATACATTGCAGGAAGACTGATTTATTTAGGTTAAGCTTCATTGGTGCCGTGCGTAAGAGTAAGGAGGCTTTAACAGAATGATATTTCATAGTACAGAAGTGAAAAATATTCAAGCCCCTAGAAAAGGCGTTAAAGGAGCATGAAAGGAGCCAAGGGTGATACTATACCCCTACAACATTTGGTTAATTGGAGATTGGTCACGGGCTGTACTATTTGACTGTAATCTGAAAGGCCTGTGAAAGCAGGAGTGTGCAGTGAGAGAGAGAGAGCACAAGCTGTGAGGAGCAGCCAGTGATAAGATTAAACCCATTCACATTCTATAATGAAAAATGAGCAGCACCAGCTCCTTTTTATCGGCCTAATTTCTGACATTGTCACTCCTCTAGGTTGTTTTCATGTAAATGACTAAAGAAGAGACTCCACAACAACGCGTTACATACTCGTTCCTTGGCATAACACGCAATAACATACATTCAGTATGGTGTCGAAATACCAGGAGGAATCAGAGGTGGAGAAATAACAGCAAAAATATCAGCCCTGGCCTTATTTTCTCCCTGTTCCTCCGCGTAACCAAACTGACTCATTATGAACTTCAAAGACACAGATAGGAGTTTTAATTAAGAGAAATGCTGCGGAGCAGTGAAGATAAGTAACATCTCCCCCATTTTCACCCCGCTCCTCCACCCCCCCCAGCCCCCACATCCCCACCCCTCAGTGCTCAGACAGCATCATTAGGACAGTACAGGGACTGGTGGTGCGCAGCAGCCAACCGTCGTCCCACCGCATGTAAGCAAAAGCGCAGCGTGGCTTCTACGTGGTAATCCTCACATCACAGGTCCTATGTACTGATGTGGAGTGACACTGTGCATGTTTCAGTATACACATGCAAACATAAACACAGGATTATCTGGCACCAGCAGAAGCACCACCATTGCCACCAGTGTTATCATTTAGCTGTTCTGTAGGTGGAACAGAACCAAGGGGCTGGGAAGGCAGAAAAGGTTAATTGTTTTCCATCCTTATTTTTATATATATATATATATATATATATATATATATATATATATATATATATATATATATATATATATATTCTTATTCAGATTATGTAACTCTGCAAAGGTCACTGCTCATCTATCATGCTAACCAAAGAGGGGTGAAAAGTTGATATGTAAAGATTTAGTGACCATGCCCCTGTCAGTGTTTAACTACTAGCTGTATCATTCCATCAAAATAAGAGTAGAGCTGGACAGATTAATAGATTTATACTTTTAAAGAAAAATTACTTATTACAATTTTGATAATCCATTTAGCATTTAAGACTTTTTTTTTTATCAAAAATCCCTGAAACTCTCTTGTTCCAGCTTTTTAAATGTGGACATTTGCTGATTTTCATCATCTTCTATGACAGTTAACTTAATATCTTTGGGTTTGGAACAATTGGTTAGACAAAACTAAGTCTTCAACAAATGATTTATTTCATTATTAATGGATCTGCCAATTGTCATCTGTCTGGTCTGTAGAACATTAGAAAGCATTGAAAAATGCACACAATATCCCTAAGTCCGATCAACAGTCCAAGACCCAAAAATATTTTCTATAGTGTAAGACCAAGAAAAGCAGAAAATTCTCATAATTTCTTGTGCATTTTTGCTTGAAAAAATACTTAACAAATTAGTTGATTATCAAAATAGTTGCAGATAAAACAAATTGATTAATTTACTTATTGTGTCAGCTCCTATCACCAATTTAGGCTCTGGGACAGAGTGATGCCAACCAACCTCATTTCAACCATCTACTTTTATCAAATATGATTTAATTATTTAGCTTTGTCAAAGATGAATGTGTGTGTCTAATGTTCAAAATATAGATAACATATACAGTACAAAACATATACAGTACAAATACCTATAACTACATTCATATTTGTACTCATTTGTCTTTCATTGCTGTTGTTTGGAAACTGTGTGCCTCCAATCCTGGTGATTCTCATGTTGTCAGATCTTTTGAAGAAAAAGCTAAGAGTTGAGACACCATCAAACTCTAGAGGGGCTCGTAAAACCCATCGGATAATGTCAAAATGCATCGTCATCAAAGCAAAATCCACACTGCTTGACTTTGATCCTAAAAACAGAATTCATGCTTTGGAGAGAAAAAGTCTTCATATGACAACAATGTATTGGTAGCTCAAAAATAAAACGTATTTAACCAGGGAAGTCAGTTAAAAGCCAGATAGTTATGATGACAAATAGCTTTACGAGAGGACGATAATGATGAGGAAAATAAACATGTCATGAAATTACTTAAAATGCTTTCTTACGCTTAATTAGCGAATGATCACAACTAATCTTACATCACACTATCTACCCTGCCAAGTCAGGTAAGCTGTGCCATCGCTCATGTCTCAGGTGGATCCCCTTGTGCCTGAGTAGACTGGGTGAGCTCCCAGACCGCCCACAGGCCCCCAGGCCCCCAGGCCCGCTGTGCGGCGGAGATCAGTAGCAGCAGCGAGATATCTGCCCCTCTGGGGGAAGGCCTGATGTCGGAGAGATTAATTGCAGACTACGGAGCTGCAGCATGCTGAGAGCAAACATCGCTTGCAGGCTCGAATATATTCATCTGCGTACACACACACACACACACACACACACACACACACACACACACAAATACACACACACACACACACACACACACACACACACACACGCAATCTGCCTCTCCCCCTCACAGGCAGGATCCATCAGCATGTTGAATCCCAGATGAACATCCACCCCCCCCGAGGTGCTGCTCCTTTGTCTCCAGGTAGCACTGCTTGGCGTTCTGCCCAACGCCTCCTGCTTTCATGTGGCCAAGGGAATTATCCTTCCTTATGTGTGTGTGTGTGTGTGTGTGTGTGTGTGTGTGTGTGTGTGTTGTGTGTGTGTGTGTGTGTGTGTGTGTGTGTGTGTGTGTGTGCGTGTATGGTTTGCAATAGAGTGCGACGCCTTCACAGGTACTAGCTTTCATATCTGTTTTCTGGTCTGGCAACAGGCCAGCCAGCCTACCTCACAGGTGGCTGGCTCTGTTTTCCCGGAGGCTCCTGAGCAAGGCAGCGCTGTGGCTGAAGCTGCAGCCAGCCGACGATTACGAGAAGAGCAGGCAGAGGAGGGACATAACTCTCAGACTGCTACACTCTAGTTAGCGGTAAAGGGTTAGGAAGTGGTTTGCCATGTGTGTGTAGTGTGTGTACGCGTGTACAAGTACAGTAAATCACTGAGGCTTTTCATGTATACAGCTTGCCCCTGAATCTAAAAGAGCTTTGCTTTTTGCTCATGCATGGCTGTGTGTGTTTGCGTTTCCCCCATGTTTAGTTTTATTTGTACAAGGAGAAAAATTGAAGGTACAAACCCACAGTGTGCTGCGCTGCTTATTTTGGGGAAACAAAACTGGTATTTCCCACTCTTCAAAGAAAGCTGTATAATACTTGGTTTTGCTGTGTTCTGAGCGCGCTTTGCGGAGATCCCCACTGTGAATCCAGCTTAAATGCTTTTCCATCCCACAAACTCCTCTCTGAGCACAGCGGCTGACTGAACCTTGAAGATGGCTCTAGAGTCTCAGCTAACTTTTCACAACAAAGATCATCGGGAGCTTTGGTAGTGCCTTTGGTAGGTTTAGGGGTGTGTGTGTGTGTGTGTGTGTGTGTGTGTGTGTGTGTGTGTGTGTGTGTGTGTGTGTGTGTGTGTGTGTGTGTGTGTGTGTGTGTGTGTGCGTGCGTGTGTGCATGCAGTGGCTGCATTCTTACAACTTCTTTTATTTCTCTGTAGCCTTGCATGTCTGGCTAGTCCACACAGCATTCCGGGATGGGAGAGAAACATGCTCAGGTTTATTGGCATTTCTTTAAACTAATCACAATCGCCATGGCCGGCGCTAAGCACCGGGCAGAGCCACGGTGCCACTGCAAAATAGCCTCGGGAGGGAACTTGTTTTGGTGGAACATGTGTTCCTTCAAAAGTTGTTTTAGTGGTGCAACAGAAAACTCAGATTGGACAGATAGTCCAGCTAGCTGTCTGGATTTACCCTGCAGAGATCTGAGGAGCAGTTAACCATAGTCCTCATAAATCCACCGGAGTATAAAATTACACACAAAGAAAACGGAAGGTAACCGACATCTGGCTGAAAAGAGTGAAATCCGGCGGATTTTCCGGTGGCACCAGAGCAATCCCGGAAGTGGAACGTCGACTAATTACTCTATAAACCGGTTCAGGTGATTCATAAGACATTCAGACAAACAAAATACTTCTTTTTGGTAAAGTCATTGTACGTTAAATATCCTCAAATTGTTTGCATCTGTATGTCATGACCGTGACTTGCACTTTAAAAATGAAGTGCTGGCTAACTGCATATTCAATAAAGAGTAAACTACTGGGATGGCAGTTCAGCGTTTCCTGGCAGTGTGCGTGGCTCACCACAGCTCCTACCAGAGTCTTTATTGTAATCCAGCAAAGTCAATCCTTGTTCTGATATAAGCTATCAGTAAAATCAGCACCTGTAGGCCTTAAGAACTGGTTCTATGTGTGTCTCTATATGTGTGTTCAACCTCTCCCTGATGGCCCAGTCCCAAAAGCAGTGCAGGTATGTTTATGCTGCAGTAGAATGGGCCTGCAGGATAAGCAGCAGGTGGCCCCTGTCTCTCGTGACTACAGCTGGGTCCCGTTTGTTGATACTGGGCTACAGGATCCAGCCTCTCAAACTCCAAATCCCTACATTTAAGGACAAGTTTGAAGTGTGTCTGAATTCATTTATATTCAGCTCTGCAGGAGGTTGGTTTTGCTTTTCCATGTAAAGTACACTTACTCAAGTACTAGTAAAATTAGAAGAAAAAAGAAATAACATTTTAAGGCACTTTACTTAAGTATTTTCCTTTCCTGCTACTTGACTTTTTACCCCACTTCATTTATCTGACAGCTATAGTCACAAGATGCTTTGCAGATTAAGATTTTACATAAAAATCAAATGATCATCTCATAATGCTGTTCATGATGCATTGTTATAGTTTAAATTGCCCAACAGTAAGTAAAGTAGTTAAAATCAGTTTGGCCAGCTGCATTACAATTCTGTTTACATATTAATGTGTCATAACAATGTGCATGTGTAATAACAATTCAGTACTAACATTTTCTGTTATTGTGTTTGTAAACTAAATATGGTCGGGTTTTGGACTATTTTTGGACAAAATATGCAATCTGAAGAGGTCATCTTTGGCTCTGGGAAATTGTGAGTTTTCTCTATTTTCAGATTTCATAAAAAAAAATCAGGATTTATTTGCTGAAAAATCAACTGATGAAGATCCAAGTAGGATCAAAACATCTTTATAAAACTTTTGGCATGGAGTAAAGTGTGCAGGCATTACCTTTTCTACCATAATGAAAATAACAATTGCAACCCTGAAAAAAATACATCTGTAAACATCGTTCACATCTGGTTCTAGTGAGTTATAGGCTCAGAGCATTTCAAGACAAAATAAACCCATTATTAGTCTCGATCTTATATCCATCCAGTAGAAATTGTCAAATAATGCAAAACGGATCCAATTCGTGTTTTGGAAACCAAAAGCACTGCACCTACCCCATCATAATTTATGATAGTTTGATTTAAAGAAAAAATCCTCCTAAAGAATTCTGTAATATCACATAGGATACGAAAAGCTGGATGCCTCATCACTTTAGTGCCTAAAGTCAATATTTCTTCCAAAATAGAAATCCATTCTCCCACCCCCAGCTCCCTTTGATGTGTGGGTGTCTGGGTCTTACATCAGACATCAGGGTCAAAGCCTAAAAAGGCAAGTCAATTTACAGACAGACATCAGAGGGAGAGGCTTCTCCTACACAGGTAGGGCCAAGAGAGCCGGTGCTGCAGCTCCACAACCTCCTCATCTGTCATATTTGAATAGAACAGACAGCTCAGATAGCTCGGCTAAAGCAGCTTTATTGTTACGTTCGTTACACAAATTGATTTTTACGAGCAAAAGCGCAAACAGTTCAGCTTGGGGTCCTGATGCGTGGGTTGACTATGGTGTCTCCACTAGCAGCCATAAAGGTTTGTATGTCGGTACATCAAAGCCCCAAGACAGCATGCTCCAACAGCCAGTAAACTGCTTCATGGTATTAGCAATTTGCCCATGTGCCTTTATCTTCATGGCTCTTAAAATCATCACTTCATTCATAAAGGCATGAGAGGGATGACAGGAAGTCAGAACTCACTATAGCAACAGTGGTTGGTCCAGAGTGGCTGATTTCTAACTTGATGTAGCATAAGGTATATTACACAAACAAAGAAAATCTTGTTTACACGCCTGCGGGTATATTGGAATGTGAGTTTGACCAAAGTTAAGATTTAACTTTTCTGCTTTGATCTGCATTCAAACCACTGTAAGCAAGAGAAAATACATATTTTACTTTGAACTGCATTGAAGTCAAGTGTAATATATGTCTTTGTATGAGTTGTCAGACATCAAATAAATGCAGGAGCTGGTAATAATACATATTTTTTCCCGAATCAGCTTCAGTAGAATGTTTTAATCTGAACCCCACAGGAATGGATGCTGTTTCAGAAAAATAATTGCTTTGACTGTTAAAAAAAAAATTAATTTCTTGACCAAAGCTCTATGAAAATATGAAATGTGCATGCACGGAACTCTCTGAAATGTTTGGCAATATCTAATTTCTGTGCACAAGAAAACTCAATTACACACTGCCAGTTAAACTTACTGCATTTCATATTGATGCATTCATTCATAATTTCCATTTGTTAATGCACCCAAAATTAGATTGCATGAACATTTTAGGTATTTGTGTGCATACGTGTCTTTTCTTTTGAGTCAGCTGTGGTATGAAATTTAAATGTCTCAGTGTTCAAAGCAGTTTTTCCACACGGTCTTTCCTCTGGGCTAGAATGGACAAAGTTCTGTAGCCGATACAAAACAAATGTGTATTACTACTGGCCGCATGCCTCATACAAATCTATTGACTACAGTCACCACAACACATTTCAAATCTTCTTCAGTGTGCTTTACTTTACAACCTGACCTCTGTGTGATGCAGATTCTACTATATAAAAAAGGATCGCAACAGATCTACAACCAAAAGGCAGGACCTCAAAGCCATAAACAACACTCCCTGCAATATAATGATTTGGCAGGCACACATCAAATACAAACATGGATGAAAGACAGAGGCAAGGCACCTCCAACACGACTCCTGTATGTGCCATAACATGCAACAGAGTTCATTAAGCTGAGTATGTGAGGAGAGATGAAGGCCCCTGTATTGGGGGATTTCCCCCTGTTAGCATACTGTCTGAACATGACTGCCAGTGTCTTTGAGAACCGTACAAATGCATGGCTGAGGGCGTATTCTCGTCAGGCCTCAGATCCCAGATCCTGTCTTCTTTCCACACATAGATGGAAGTTCCTTCTTTTTCGGTTTCTTTTTTTTTACTAGCATGCTAGTTAAACGGTACATACAGTGATTGAAATATGCCTTTGATAAGGATGAAGAATTGATTTATGGCCATACTTTTATCATTGCTCGCTCATAACCTGCTGCCCCCAAGCACTCTATCCTGTGGAGAGGTTTTTGGGGAGGAAACCACCTTCTTTGATTTATAACCCCCATGGATTGAAAATTGTAGTCTGGACTGCAGTGAGTGAAATCCCTGACATCTCTTCTCAGTTCAGTCACACTGCTCGGCTCTGGGCAGTCCAGACCTTGAGCCTGATGGTCTAAATTATGAGTTAGACTTGAATATGGACAGATAATGTGAGAAATAAAATCTACAAAAGGAGACAACTGGTAAGAATAAAAGACAATGTGTGATGCACAGCATGGTGGCAAATGGTTGTGAACATTAGGAGCGATTAAAAAAAACCACAACCAGTATACTAAAGGGCGGGAGAATATGAAGTGTGTCACAGGGATAAATCAACATGATCTGTTCACCATCTGAGGTCACACGTGTAGCTGTGTGAGCCAGAAGGTTTGGCTATAAAACATACGTTTCAGAAATAACAGTCAAAGCATATCCCATGGAAGCCCTGCTGTTTTGTTCAAACAGATGCAGGCAGACTGGAAGTGACTGTCCAGACTCCTGAAGAAAACCAACATTTAGAAAAAGAGACAAGTGGTAAGTTGAGACTTCTAAAAGTTGCTGTGAATTTTGTCTGAACTTGTAATTGTCAACATAATATGTATGTATGTATGTATGTATGTATGTATGTATGTATGTATGTATGTATGTATGTATGTATGTATGTATGTATGTATGGTCATTTATGGTCCAATAGTAAATATCTTTATCTTTAGTGAAGAGAGAGAAATCTGTGAGAAATGTTGTACTGTACATCAGTATATTTGTAGACATGTATACTGTATGTGTATATATGCACACGGTACTGTACTTATGTATGTGCATTTATTTACAGTTTATGTGTGTATGTGTCCGCATGGACTCACAGATGCAATTCTGCATTTATCAAATGTGGAGAGAAAAAGACGGAGGAATGCAACAAGGGCCTCTGGCTGAACTTGAAGCCGCGACGTTATGATTATGGTCAGCATCTTAAACACCAGCACCACCTAATTATAATAATCATTATTGCAGCTATTATTAATACCACTGGCGTTGTTATTGATACTATTATGACTTTATTATTATTATTTTGTATGTATTATCTACTTATTCTATTTCTTTTTATCTTTGTATTGCTCCTTTTTGCCCCCTGTTTTTTTAATACATAATACTCCCAATACATCAAATAATATCAATAACATGGCTTTATGCTTTGTTTTGTCTTTGTTAAGTCAACAGTTGTTTATAATACTGAGCTACAGATGGGATTTCCTCCAGTGAAACACACTGGCAATAAGCTGACAGGGGCCGATACTCAGGGATCTGCATTGGAAATGCAGTTCGTCTCCTAGGGCTACAGGCCCTCCTCCGTTGTTTCACGGCTATCTTGACACCCACTCACCAGAATGGAGGCATACCGCAATGAACCCTGGGATCTGTGATCCTGCCACCGATAGGCACAGCAGTGCCACAGATTCCATTAAGCTCCAAATTAAAGCAGGCACATCAAAGGGCCTGTGTGGAGGCATCATGGAGATGTGACAGTGAAAGGGGGAACGAAAATGAGTGAGGGGAGAATAAAGAAGGAAAAAAAAGAAGCCTCATTTACGCAATCCCCGAACGTGACAGAGCCTAATCCAAATCAATATCTGTGAGTGGTAGAGTGTTGTTACAATGCTAGTGTGGAACATATTAGTGGAAGATGAAAGCATCAAAGTGGTTAGCTAGATGAAATTATGTCTTTTATATCACGAGAAATAATTGGAAAAATCTGGGGGAGCTGGCATACATTTTTGCTAACATGCAAATGTCCTTACTGTATATTCGGCCGACCACATGTGAACAGTAGCTTTCTTTTTCTCTACGACCAAAGTTTCAATGATACCGGACTGACAGCTCAGAGTACACTTTTCTCCCACTTTAGCAGCCAAAACAAACAGACATGTGCAATAAGAACAACAAAATAAAATGACTTGACTGAAGACGCCCACATTTCCACACAGTTTTTGACAGCAGGCTGAAACATATACAGTATATATAATGGTATTAGCTTTGTTCAGGACCTATTACAGTACATCCAATTGCATTTACTGTTCATGTGATCCATCTCAGAAGCCTTCCCTTTTTTTCAGTCAATATCTTAGAGGCTTTATCTGTGTCCTCCATGCAGAGGGTCGAGTAAGGGTGGACCACTGCGATCATATTGTCTCAATAGATAATCTCTATTTGTTTTTCTGTCCAGGGTGGAAAATTTGCAAGGAATCCCCTGGGGGTTTTGTAAGTGTTTTATCACTTCGAGATTCTCCACGAGATGTTACTTGTTATTGGGGAATGGGAAGGACTCTACGTGATACTGCCCGCATAATTCCCAAGGCCTGTCCAGGAGCCTCTGCTGCGCAAACAACACCCAGGGAGCCTCCGAGTGCTCCATAAGCATCTCTCTACGGCTTCGAATGGCAGAAGAAGGGCAAAGAGGGTTATGGGACGGGAGGGGTTGGAGGGGGGTTTGCGGCCCTTCAGCAGTCTGCCTGATTGCATCGCCACACAAGCGTGCCTTCAAAGCCTTCCCCTCCCCACCGCCCAGTTTGACCAGATAAGGGCCCCCTCACTCTGTGGTTCAGCTAGGGGACAGGAAGACACACGGAGGGGTCAATGGCAGTGCCATCTTCCCCACATGTACAACAAATACTGTACATCTAGATCAGCAAACTGTCCAAACACATATCCTGTCCTACATATAGACCGGCTCCTCAGACTGTAGCTTTGATCACTCTATTTGCTTTATATTGGGGCATATACTGTGTGATACAGCCAGGATGTTTATCTAACAGCTCATACAAGTTTCATGAGGACAATGTTGATTGAGTCAATATGTTTGTTCCCTTATTTTGTACCTAAGACATTAATGGAGCACAATTCTTGTGCATCGGAGAAGGCAGGCCGCTGCCGTTACAGTGTTAACGATCTGTATTAGGGGCATGCTGATATAGGTCAGCTCGCTGTGACATCACATTCCTGTGTGTCACTAACTGCGAGGCACAACACACAAGACGTCTCATTCTTGGAGCGACTGGCACGTTGGAATGCAATTTAATCTGCAAGTAACAATTCTAAAAATGGAGGGTGGTGTATCATTTGCCTTGTGGCATTTTTTGAACAAGCATGCCAACCCTGACCCAACAACACAGACACACAGACACAGACACACACACACACACACATAGTTCTTTACTGGTTCCACAAGCTCCAAGTCTACACATCAAGCAGTGTCAGCAGCTGTCTGAGGACATATCATGTTGCACACAGGCAGCCAGCCCAGTGCCTCCAGGTTAAGCTGGTTTTTACAACAGCTTTTCATCTTTTTCTTCCTTTTATACCTCCTTGATACGTCTGTCTATATCGTCTTTGGCTTTTATTCTCCTCTTGCTCTTCTGAGCCATGAACAGGACGTTGGCTCCAAGTGCTAACAAATTAATAAGCCAATCAGGAGATAATGACTATCATCTGGATCTATGCTTAATTAAGTAGTTTCCAGTACATTCTAATAGCACACCTCTGTTTCCCCTATCCTGAATCTTCCACCGCAAAACTGCTTTCTTATGACTTCACCTGAAAAGGTGCTTTCCACTATTTGGTAGGTAAGACCTGAGGGAGTTTGCCTCTCAACAGCCAGGGCCCTCCCAGAATCAGTGATCATACCAAAAACTTCAATTACATCTGTGGTTCCAACAATTTGATGAATGAATGGTTTGCTTGCCGAGACAACAAAGGAGGTAGCTGGATACAGTCATCACGCCGGGTAATAAAACCGGGGAATATCAAAGTATTTAGTCAGTTTTAAAGACAAGCATGACTTCTGGTGTATATGAGCTGCTCCCCAAGCATGAATCTCTGCAGTGAGTGAAACTGTCATGTGGAAACTGTCAAGAAGCCAAAGAAAACAGAATCAGCTTTTCATAAAAAGGAGAAAAGTTACACAATAGAGCCTGTAATACCTGGTCAAACAAACCTGTGATTAATGCATTTCAGACAATAGAATAGTTCAAGAGTGAATAGGATCATGGGACTGTGACCAAATAGTCTTTAGATCATTTTTCTGGGAGAGGCCTAGATGCGGTGAGTGCTTCACCCATTGGTAATCATGTTTTGTTTGGAAAACTCTGTTTTCTATTACAGCTAAATGGGAAACAAATTGCCTGAGCATGTTGTCCCCTAAAACTGAGGGATTCCCTAATCCAAATCCACAACCAATAGGGAGAGAGCGAGACAGCTTTAAACCTCATAACTTCTTCTGTTTGGTTTGGTTGGGAGAGATAATGACAAGGATGATCAAGAGTACTGGGCTCGTCTCCTGGCATGGGAACCCCCAAAAATGATTCAGTCACATTATAATCCATGACACCACAAGGAGATGAGATGAAGAAACACTAAAGATGGCCAAGCATATGGCTGCAAGAGAGACCGAGAGAGAGGAGGAAAATGAGAGAGGAAAGACTGAGAGACCAACCACATTCAGACAGAGTAGAACAATAAGGCTCTTTCATTGGGGTTGGATGATGAAGGGAAGATGAGAGGGAAGAGGATAGATGAGGGTGAAGTGTCAGTGCAGCCTCCACGTACAGTGCGACTAAGATCCTAGACCCCGAGAGACGACTGAATCAATGTCAGGCATGGATTTGGAGGCAATGTTTCTGCAATCTTGCAAATCTTTGGATGTGGTGAACATATGGTGGCTATAGAGTACAATGTGCTGGGATTGATGACGAAACGTGTCTGTGTGAGTGTATATGGCTATGTTTCTACACGCACACACTTGTGCGTGTGTGTGTGTGTGTGTATAGTTAAAGGGTGGGGCATTGAACAGAGGCCCCTCTAGCCCAGACTTGAAAAGGCATTCTTTCATCAATGCTAATCTCCCAAACATAAACATGAGAGCATCCACACAGTCTCTCTCTCTCTCTCTCTCTCTCTCTCTCTCAGGGCCGAGGAGTGACCCTCCGATGACTGGAGATGAGGGACTGCATGAGCGCAGGACTGTGCGTGCTTCTGGCTGTTTGTGTTAGGCAGAGTTGCATCGACTGTATCAATCAACATATCAGTTGTTTGTGAACACGTTTTGAGATGTTTCTGTGTGTGTGTGTGTGTTTACGACTGCGAAGGATGTGTGTGCTTCTGTTGCACTGTGCTGTTGGGTAAATCAGGCTCCAAACCAGGGCACGACTCAACATGTCGGACAGTTTCATCCGCAACAACTGACAATTAGTTATTTTTCCACAATAACCATGTAAACCATAATTGCAAGTGGTTTCAACAGGAAAAAAATGTCAAAAGCACATAACTCTCGGATATGGGGACAAAAAGGGATTTGATATCTATGTCTGGCAATCGAGTAACTGTATTCCAAGAAGCAAATCGGCCACCGCGCCCAACCAAAGAAGGAAAAATGAATCACCTGAGAATGGCTGTCAGGCTTTCAGTGAGCTAGACTGGCTGGGATGTGAACGAGCACAAGGTGGCACTGGGCGAGCTCCTCCTCTATAATAGGGACACTGGTTTCTCAGGCCTGTATGGCTGGCATGAAATTAGCTGAGCTCACATGACACACACACACACACACACACACACACACACACCGCCTGTGTACACACACGCGTGCATCTGAGCTTGTTCACCGCACCATTCCCTGTGTACAAGCCAAAGCTGTTTTTCGCAGAGCATTTAAGAGATAAGGCCAGTGAGTTAATGCAGACGTACTGCCATAATCCAGTCGTCCAACCCCTTTTTTTTTACTCTCATCCCCCCCTCTCTGCTCTCCTCTAACAGCTTCTCTGCGCTTCAGCTGCGTATCTGTGACAGATTAGGGCAGATCACCAAGGATTACCTCCACCAGACACAGCCTCTACACACTGACCATAGACACTGCCTTAAATCCCCTATAGGGAGAGGGAGGGAGGGAGGGAGCCAGATTTAAATTTAATATTAAATAATTACATTTATTGATCAGGTTTTGGAAAGGGTTTATTTTTATCAATCCATATTTCCAAAAGTAGAAAGGTTACGATCATATTTGTTTTGCACTCTTCACATCCCGTAAGAAGTTAATGTATTGGTAGGAGGGTGCATGATGCCCGGGTACCTGTCGTTCCTTTGGGATGCAGCTGCAGAGTGAATTTAGGTCAGACCTCGTTTTTGTTGTTATTTGCCTTTGATTGCTGGATAAAAGGTGTCTGCAGTCCCTGTTACTTGCTAATGATCACCCTTCACTAAGAACACGAGCAACGCTCTGTACCCAAAGCCAAATATCTGACAGAGAAATCATTACTTTATTTTCTTTGTTCAAGACTCAACAACTTCATTTTCATGCGGCGCACCTCTCAGCATCCCCCAGTGGTCTGGTGGGGTACTGCACAATGGGAGGGGGGAGATCATGCAGTGAAGGGTTTATCTCATGGATTTGATGTGAGAGTGAGATAAAATCATACTGATATCCTATTACTTTAAAATGTGTTGCTTTGAGGCATTTTAAGGGCAACTATTTACATATGAAATGCATTTAAAATGAGGGAAACTTTCTGCCCAACTTTCCGGAGTTGTTCACTGTTAATAGACCAGAGAGAATATTTTACCCATGTCCATGAGAAGAGAGCCTGAAAAAATTAGCAAAATCCTTTATCCTTCTTCATCTATGCACAGCAGTTGACAGCAGTGATCTTGTTTGTAATCAATAATATAAATTAAAATATAAAGTATATATAATGTGTATATATTACATCTCCATTTTTATGTAATCAAGAGACTCAAAATATCTTCTTATATGTCACCGAAATAAACCAAACGATCAAACAGAACATTTTACAGTGTTATTAACATTATGGAGGACTAACTTATTTTATGATGGACGAGATTTGGATAAAAGGCACCAGTCCTGATTCAATACTGATATTTAACAAAATCATTTTGAAAATGCTTGGAATACAAAATATTAAAACTACCCTATTATCTGTGTTTGGATGCCTGGAACAAAAAAGGTGTGTGTATGTGTGAGAGTGATGGAGCAGGTGTGTGCAAGATAAGTAGATAGGGGGGAGGGTGAACGAGGGGGGTACTGAGACCCCACCTGGACACAGAACAAGCGGGGGACCGACTGGGGACACGGACACTACACAGCACACACTACAAAGGGCTGGCGGGGCGAGGTGCACGAACGCCATAACACAGCCACAGTCCCATTGTTCTTTCCCCGTTTCATCTCCCCTCCTTCTCTCCAAATATTTGGAGGAACGCTCTGAATAACATACTGGTACTGAGAATATTGCACTCTGTATATTGTTAAAAGGAACTTCGGCAGTCTGAGTTTCTCGCTCTTCAAAGACGGTTGCTTTGTTTTGTTTGGGTTTTGTTTGCTCCTGTATTTGAATTGTGTACCGTGAATTCGTGGATATCTCATTGTTCAGGGATTTGAGATTGTTGGACAGAGAAGCACCCACTGGCTCATTTATTTTCATTGCATCATGTGAGTCATTGTAATTGCAACACACTGGGAAAAGCAGGCTGAAATGATGCAAAAAATAACAACTGGCTCCTGTTTCCCACTGCCACTGCTGGGGAGCTGTTTGTGAGTACAAGTTTCATTTCACCTTCATTATTAGGGTTTCTGGAAGACGGTTCCTATATAGACTTCCAGGGTGCACATTTCCATAGCCGAGCCAATGGGAAGTCAATGATTAAAAATACAAGACCACAGCTTTGCATCAGAGTTCAAAAACACAGGGCTAAAAGTACGGAGCTGTGCTATTAATCATGCGATCAATGGGGGATGAGCGTGAAGCTCGCCGATGCGGGGTTACAGCATCGTCTTACAGGGTCTTTTGATGGCCCTTTCCTGGGGACCCCAACATTGATTGGGCCCTGAGGGTGCCCTGCGGCGCTGCCCCGTTGCCAAGGCCTGACTGACAGCTCTAATGACGCCTGCCATCGTCGGGCAAGGGACCGCTCCAGAGCAGGCACAGAACTTCAATCGGCCTGTGTGACGTCCAAAGAGTTTTGATTTCTCAGCAGTGGTGAGGGGGTAAAAAGGAGCCCCCTGTGGGAGACAGGCAGCACCCGGCCTGCCTTTGAATATTTCTCCGTTTACCGCATGTCAGTTCTCGGTGTTGGATGCGCACAGAAGAGAGAAGTAGGGGGGTGGCTGTGGTGAATTTTTCATAAGCAAAAAGAGAAAAAAAAAAAGGATAAGGGCTCCACAAACCCATGGGATTAGGTTTGGATGCTTTCATTTGAATGCATACATTTTGTGTAGCTGTCATCATGTCCGCTTACAATAAGAGTTGTTTTCCGAAGAAAGTTTAGATGATGTAGTGGTGTGTTTTACTTGGTAAGAGGAAAAACACATCTAACTTCTTCATAGTTTAGTGAAACTGGATGGAGAAGTTGCAACTATCAGTGCTCTCTCCATCTTTCTCTCACACACCCCGTTTCCCTGCTATGGAGGGATGTTGAAGAGCAGTGGAACCTCAGAAGACTCATCCTCACTTTGTTCTATTATTTACCATCTCTGGCTTCAGAACTCTCTAGGATCTCCATGGGGTTACACTCTCTATCCTGATGGAAAGACTCCTGTGCCGCTGAGAGCCTGTTTACTCCCCGGCCCAGCGGTCCACTGGAGTATACAACCAGTCCCTTCACTTCCATGCTCACATCAGAGCCATCAAAAATAAATCAAAAACAGACTGGTGCAAGCCATTTGTTAATCTCATGTTCGCTGGCACTTTTTGAAACTACTTGCTGAATGAAAAAGCGTCATTTTCGAGACTGGCAGCCTAGTTAAATGATGCGATGATGACATTCTGGCAAACGTCACAGAAACAATTTACTCTGCTGTACACTGTCTCCCTTTTGTTCTTTTCACTCAGCGTGAATCTTTACATCTTCACCCACTATGATACAATATGATCCCCTCTCAGAATGCTCATTTGTACCAGCATAAATAGTTATTTGAAAGATAAAAGCAAACATGTTTGTTTTTTGTTTGTGTTTTTTCCCCTCTTCTCAACTCCCCAAAGGCATTTATGAGCACTTTGGTAATAAGGACCAGAGAAGGATTTAGCTGAAGAAGAGGAGCAGAGGATGCTTTGATGTACTCTTAGATTAAGTGAAGTCTACGGCGATGTCTACAAAAATACATGCAGTGTATACACTGAGCTCGGCTAGACAGATTCCTCTCTGCTGGCCCTTCCTCTCTGGTCCCAAACCACCACAGCATGAAAGACAGTCTGTATGCTCCATGGTAGCAGGAGACTTGTATGGACCTTGTCGACAACTTCAGATGAACCATTCCCCAAAGTAACACAAACTGGGGAGAGGTTTTTTTTTTCACAAACTTGTTTTTTTCCCCCAACCCAGAAATTTCCCCCAACAAAAAAAATCTAAACTTTTAAAAGACTGGGTTCAGAGTTGCTTTGATTTTTTTTGCTTAAAAGAGATTTAGCAACTAGTCAATACGTCTGAGGAAGACCAAGTGAAAGGGCGGGAGACAGAGAGAATTATTTTGTAACTTCTTAAGAAACAGTCAACATTTTCAATTTTAAATTCATCTTAAAATGTTAAACACTGGCTTCAGTGTGATGAGATGAGATTATGAGAATGATAGAGCAGCCAGAGGCAACAAAAAGTGTCAAATCTAACTTTTTCCTATTTCATGTATTCCAATCACTTGCAAACTAGTTAGTAAGCAGAAAGCGAAAGAGCCGGCCAGTGGGTTTTGGCGAGGATGTGTGATTCTCAGTAATAATATACAGTAAGCAGGCATTTTCTTAAGAAAACATTCCTTGGCACAGTGTGACTGCCATGATTCCCTGTATGCTGTGCAATTTGTATTTGTTTAGGGTGTTAATGAAAGGTTGCATGAATAATTTAACACAAACAAAGCATGTAATTCCAATTTAACTGCAGCCCTACAAATACATGAAGCTGCTCCAGCGTATGAGGTAGATATTCTGGTGATCTGATGCTGACCTCTACTGGACGGCTCTGCTGCTGAACTCAAGACTGTTACCAGACTGACTCAACATTATTCTCAGGCATCACCACATACTCGACCTATAACTATAAATTCATTATAATGTCAGTTTAAGTATATTTAGTTTCCATTTTATTGTGTATTTATTTTTATAATAGTAAATGATACTTGTATAACCACCATCATCTTTATATTCTAGACCCACTAACACTGGACTTTTGAGTCCGCTAACGATTTTGAGAGTGAAAATGATTACATACTGTAATGATATAGTAGGGCTGTGTATTGGCAAGAATCTGGCGATATGATACGTATCATGATATCTGTCAATATATTGCAATATATTTCAATACTGTGCGTAAGGCAATATATTGGGATTTTTTTAAAGTATAATTTTAGAAAAACTAATATGTAAAAAAAGACATGATGTGCATAAAAGTCAAAGAAGTTTACTTTAGGTAAACAATTCAGTACACAGAAAATCAAACTGCCAGTTTGGGATTGTGGTTCACAGGTTCTTAGTGAGCAAATTTGTATATGCTAAAGTAGGCCAAAGTTCAGCCATAGCTACATTGTTAGCTTCTAGCAAAGAGTCAGGCACTGTTAGGCACTGTTAGGCAAGGACACAGTACACTAGTGGTTTGTCTCAGCATAGCCATCTAGCGGTAGGTCGTGTAAACACAACATAAACGTGAACCACCGTCTTACATGAATATTTTTGCACGTAAACAAAAAATATATATATTAAAAAATATATATATATATAGTGTTTTTGAAAATCGATACAGTATTGCAAAATAAGTGTATTGTAGTGTAGTGTATTGTAAATCGATTTTTTTCTTACACCCTTATGATATAGTGGTCAACATTCATATTGTTTTCCACAAAAGCTTAACACAAACAAACATGATTTGATAAGTGACCAAGGTATGTACTGAGAGTGACAATTTAAAGTTAAAAAATTAACTTTTTAGTTACTGTTTACCGTTTCTACATTACCTCATTTGGAGTTTCTTGTTATTTACTGGATTACATGCCTATACGATACATCTGCAATGAGTTAATATTGGCGTACAGCTGTGCTTTATATTCATATTTTCTCATCAGTCTCTACAGGGGTCATAATAGGTTACATCCTATGTGTACTTTTCAGTGGGGCTGCAGCTAACAATTTTTTAAATTTTGATCTTGAGCTACAGGTTATTTTTCCTGGATAATTTGGTCTATAAAAGTTAGAAAATAATGAAAAATGCCCATCACAGTAAATAATTATCAAATCTAATTGCATATTAAGTAATCTGCAATTATATTTGATAATTATTTAACCATTTTAGTAATTTTTCAAGATAATACTTATACATAAATACTTGATCACTTGGTATTTACTGGAAAGTAGAGCTTAAAAAAAAAAGTTTGAAATTTATAAGTTGATAAACACTCAGCAACCAAAGACCTTTATCACTTAAATGCAATGTCAGTTAAATATTAAAAATGTATTTATTTACCTCCCTTCCTACCTTATGCAAAAGAGGCAAAGAGTGAGAACCTTAATGTTATCAGTGAGCTATGTCAGGATTAAGACGCAAGAGCTTTTCAGCCCCTACTTCCATGTATAATAAACTTTATTGATTCATTCCCTTCTCGCACCCTTACCCACACACACATTGGATGTACAACTGTAATGTCCAGTAGCCCCAAAGCCCCAACCTTATGGACAACAAAACAAACCTTTTCCCTTTTTGGTTGCCCTATAAGTTGAGGAAGGCCCACTTCCCATTTCCTCCCTATTTTTTACCTCCCCCCCCCTTCTACCCCTTCACACATTCACCAGCGCTGCCACCCCACCCGGCTCAATTAACACTGCGGGTCCAAGGGTGTGAATTATTTAGTGATGAATTATTAATAAATAATAACAAAGGGGCTCGGGGGAAAGGCGGCCCGGTCAATTAAGAGAGAAGGGAAAAGTGAAGGCGAGCAGCAGGGGGGTTGGACGCAGGGGATCTGCAGCTGATCTTATCTGCGCCTCATCATTATCGCCGCCCGTCAGACACAATTACCTCGGCTCTGCGTTCCCCGGCACTTCAAACAACAGCCCGTCCCTCTGACAGCCCTCCACTTTCTACTGCCTCTGCTCAGCCAAGACACACACAATACACATTCTCCAACTATCTTGGATATTAATCATACATTGTAACATGGCCACATGACTTTTGATGGCAGGTATCAGCTACAATAAGATATCAGGACACCTCAAACATGCAGCAGCTAAGGTCAGTAGTTCAACTGCTATCATGGATGAGGGAGCAATGCCCATAAACGGATTCAGCCCCTTGGAAGTTTTCATGTTTTATTGATGAACAACATTCAATAAAACAAAAACCTTAATATCAAAGTGAAAACAAATCTCTACAAAGCTCTAAAGTAAATACAAATATAAAGTAAGCGTTTGTATAAGTATTAACTCCCTTTAATAGGACACACCTAGATCATCAGTGGTGCAGCCATAAATTGAGCCATAAATTGAGAGTGTCGTGTGTAGTTGAGGGTTTCACTGGATTACGATATATCAAACTATTTTTTTCTGTTGTTCAGTGACAAAAAAGCTACTTTGATTTAATGTTGCAAGATAATCAAAACATTAAAGCTTTTAAGTGGGATGAATAATATACATGAAACAACAGTTAACTATTGCAACAAGCCTGTGTTACACCATTAAATACCTAACTAGGAGTTAGACTGACTACAAACAATCTGTAAAATGGCGACTATACAAATACCATAGAAGAAGTTATGTTACAGAGGCATCTGACAGGCTAACTTTGAGAACAATGACCCACTGAGTGACAGAATGTAGGTACAGTATATGCTGAGTGAAAGTACTGGTAAATATGAAGATTACACAGTAGTTTTCTGGATGTCTTTCTCAGTGTGTCTTTCCATCTGATTAACTCAAATGAACTTAACTTGTCATGGTTCATCAATAATTTTCCACAAGCCTTTCATATATAGTAGGCTATGCAGATATTAAACATTCAGGGTTAACTTGTCTCCAAGCCTGGGTGCCTCTGTGTGTGTGGAACAGTCTCTCAACACAGGGGTCTGGATTTGATGTGTTGTGCAGACAGAAGAACTGCAGGAAACATTTGTAAAAAGTTATCATATTATCAATAAATTGTAAATTATATTGGTTTGAAAATATATCAGCCGTTAAACTGTGCATGCTCCTAAAGATGCAATATATTTTGACGTTGAGCAGTGTGTGTGTGTGTGTGTGTGTGTGTGTGTGTGTGTGTGTGTGTGTGTGTGTGTGTGTGTGTGTGTGTAATGTTAGTAAAACCATACTGTTTTACAGACATTCACTTAGTTTACGAGTTATTTCAGACATTGTTATATCATTTTCAATCTGTTCCTTAAATTCAACATTCAGTACTGCTCATTAGTATAGGAACCCATGCTAAAGTTGAATAAAAAGAGGAATAAAAAAATCGAATAAATGAATAATGTATCGTAAATAAATGTTCTTCCTTAAAATACAGGGGGCATAAGTATATGTATAGTATCCTGGATCCATGAAATAACTGGCCTTTAAAAATTAAAATCTGCCTGCTTCTATGGGACTTTAACATAGGGGTGTCTATACTTATGCCTCCTGTATTTTAAGGAAGAACATTTATTTATTTACAATACATTAATCATTCACAAAGAAAATGGGTGTCCTTAAAGGTTGGATTTTTCCTCATTTTTTTAATTAGGGTATTAAGATCAATTTCCAAAAGATGATTTTTTATTCCTCTTTTTAGTCAACTTTAGCATGGGTTCCTATACTCATGAGCAGCACTGTATTCAGAGCATCTGACTGTTTGATACCACAAGATGGCGCTAAATATCCACAAAGTGTAAGCCTTACAGCGTACTGTAATGCTGCTCTTTTAATCCTTTTTATTAATTTAAACAGAACTCAATAAGGTTATATGTAGATTTTTGCGATATAAAGTTAATCCTGTTTTTAATTTGTATGAGTTCAGTACCTTAGCAGCTGTACAGTGTTTATTTATGTGATGGTTTTCATTGTGAAATATGGTTTGTGTTGCTACTCCAGGTGCACAAGAGGTCAGCCTTTGTTGAACTAGATAGACCCTCCAAAAGATAAAGTAAAACTACAAACTCACCCATCAAGCTGTTGAGCTGTGAGTCTGCTGTTTTGTCTGTCCATCCCAGCAACCATGTAGCTGAGCGGGTTCTGCAAGAGCAATCTAACCGGCAATGTAGACCAGTGGAACAAATAATACACTGTAAAAACCTCATCAAAAGGTATATGAAAGAACCTATTTAATTGTTTGTTTTTTATTCTTACTTAATACAACCCATTAAGGATTAAAACCACATTAAGTAACAGTAAACCCAGATGTGGTGAAATATCTTTTTTAGATTCATTCATTTATTCGCATCGAGATGATATTCGATAATTAACTTGCAGACAAATCTCTACGCAAGCAGATTTTGTTATTAAAGTGCAGCTTCACTCAATGGCCTTAAGTACACTAGCCAACTCATTTCAAAAAGAAACTTGGTACACATCCAATAAATTACTTCATTAGGAGGAGCTGAATGGGGTCTTAGTCAGCTTGTGGCCATTATGGATAAATCTAGTGGGTGATGGATAATAGCTGACTATAAAAAAAGAACAGTAAGCCTTTTTTGACACTGCAATTTCATTGAGTGTCTATGTCAAGGGAAGCTTGCACATGATGACGGACACTCATTAATACTCTAAATACACTGTTGTTTAGTCAACTTTATTGTGTACACCGATGAGGTAACATTGTCTTTCGACAGTTTCTCCGTAAAAATGTTGAAAAAATTATAATTTCAAAAAGAAAAAGGTTAGATTCAAAAGGGGGAAAAACCTCCTTGCCAAAAGCATATTGATTGTATGCAGCCTTTCGGTCATCCATCTTCTCTCTGGGAATATTGATGACTTTTACAGATCTACGGGATTCAGTGCACTGGTCTCTGTAGGATATGGCATAAAGAAAGGGAGTCTGACAAATGAACAACTGATTTATGAACCTTCCTCTCTTTTATAATAGTTTTTTAGTTGAGGTATTTTTTTGTCTGGGTGATTCAGAGAGAGACGTAATGTCTCAATTTGCATCAGCTCATTTTGAGGATACATGCTCTTTTAGGGCCCTAATGGGGATTAACATAAACACAGGCCCACAAACAGTTACTTCCCATCACAACATACACTACCGGTCAAACGTTTTAGAACATCCCAAATTTTCCAGGTTTTTATTGAAATTCATGCAGTTCAATGTCTTATTGTACTCTGAAATGAAAGAATAGAACAAATGAACAATTTAAGTTAAAAAATAAATCATGGAATCAATTTATAAACCAAAATGTATTCAACATTTTTGACTCATCAAAGTAGCCCCCTTTGGCAGATATAATTTTGTCATTGTTAGCTTCTAGCAAAAAGTCAGGCACTGCTAGGCACTGTTAGGCAAGGACACTAGTGGTTTGTCTCAGCATAGCCATAGCGGTAGCGGGTTTAAACACAACATAAACGTGAACCACCGTCTTACATGAATATCTTTGCACATAAACAAAAAAAAAAATATATATATATATATATATATATATATATATATATATATATATATTTTTTTTTTTTAAATCGATACAGTATTGCAAAATAAGTGTATTGTAGTGTAGTGTATTGTAAATTGATTTTTTTCTTACACCCCTATGATTTAGTGGTCAACATTCATATTGTTTTCCACAAAAGCTTAACACAGACAAACATGATTTGATAAGTGACCAAGGTACTGTACCTTACATACAACTAATCATATTATAGTATATTGCATGTATGATGAAAAACAACACAATAGCTCTCCTTAAGTACAGTAGATACAATGATGTGTACAAGGTGAGAAATCTTTTTTTCAAGAGTGTCCTGAAAGCGGTTGTCTAGTTTTGTTGGGCTTGTAGGTCAGTAGTTGAAAATACAATCAGATATGTTGTCTGTTGAGTTTGGTTATACATATTTTATCAATCAGGCTCAGCTTGCCAACTGCACAGCTTATCTGTAAAATGCTTAAATATTAATAAGCAAACTGGAGCCTCTAGAATCAATGGTATTTTAAATGTTTCTAGACTGGCATTTCGTCCACCATATGACGGCTGGTCATTATGGGAAATGAGAGCCATGAGCAAAAATTGCTGATGGCTACTATTGACCACACATCTCTGAGGGTTCATTGATTGGTTTGGAGGCAAATAACTAATAAGTCCATACCTATACATCAAAGAAAGGTTTGGTTTGGGTAAAAACTCGTCATTAATCAGACTGATTAAATGAATAATGCATGTACAGACACTCTATGCCAAAAAACACAAACAAGTATATGTATTTTAATAAAAACTAGCATATTTTTTTGAGCGATATGTGATAATCAAAGTGTGAAGCTGCTTCCTTTTTTTCTCCGTCTGTCACACTGACACAAATTACACATGCACAGATATATGGATATTTCTCAGTCAAATACAGTATAGATGCATGTGTGTTCCTTGTGCTTTGGTATTTGACATCATAAAAAACTGGGAACTGAGAACACACATTTACCAAATGAACTCATCAGTCATTATGTTAATTAGGGTGTTAGGTAAGGGCAGTCTAGTTCTTTACAAAGTCCATGGCCAAAGTCCAGGGATATGAAGGTGTCTTTGAGGGGAGGATAGTTTTTACGTAATTCTCTAATATTTGCAATCATTGTCTAGTGTGATGGCACAAAGCTTCTCAATTCAAGGGGCCCAAGCTTATATCAAGAAGTTACTTGCCTGATGGGGTTTAGTCTGAAGTTGGGGAACTGGAACTGCCAGTGCAACAGAAAGTATTGGAAGTGAACTGAAATCAGTAGTCGGACTTGCCCTATTTATTTTTGTATGATTAGACAACAGTGTTGGGCAATGGGCAGTAACGCATTATTAAGTAAAATTAGTGAGTTACAGTATGTGATTACTTTTTTTTAATAACAAGCAGTGTATGGGATTACAATTTGTAGTTCATAGTTAGGCTACTTATCCCACTAATTCTCTTTTACGGCAACATTGTATGGGGGGGGGGGGGGGGGTAGCTTGTTTTGCTGTCTTACCAGTTGAATGATAGGGGTAGTTTTGTCCAGCATGTCCATCTTCATACCAACTGGTCCTTGACATGTTAGCTTGGAGTAACCCCATACGTGACCTCAGCACTCCGTACAGTCCGTGAATCCATCACATGCTTCTCAATAGAAACCTTATGGGTGAAATAATTATCCAGCAGCAGTGTGCATGTGTCCAAAGTATTTTCATGATCGCACGGTTGTATTGTCTGCTCGGGATCAGTACATCCTTGCCCGGGTTGGTTGAAACCAATGAACAAACTGTGCCCAGCTTTTTTGAAAAAGAACTACAAACATGGCCACACTGTTTTCTTCAAGGAAGCTCATTTATATTCTCGGGCTGGAGGTGCAGTAATGAGTAGTCACTAATTACGTCTGCTACAGCATAATAACAACAGTATCATTAAAGCAATGTAATTATTATTCAATGAGTAGGCCTAATGGTTATTGCTTACATTTTATCAATTAATTTTCCCAACAACACTTGTGAAGCACCAGTTATTATGGACATTACTTTCCAGTTTGGTTTTTTGAGCAAATACTGAAGTGCAAACACGTTGAAAGGCAGGTTTACTTCTCAGCAAAAAATTATAAAAATTCAAGTTTATGTAGACTATGTTAAATAATTCACAAAAGTGCAATTTACCATTCAACACATCTATGTGAAATCCAAGATGGCGGGTATAATTTCCTGCACTCCAATTGGAGTGCTGCTCAGACATTTATCTTTTTTTCAGGTTCCACCATATGTCAATGGGTTTCACACACAAGACAGCAAACCTACCTATCTAATTTGAGATGAAGAGAAACCAACGGTAGATTGGTGGGTGTCATTCCCAACAGGTCCGGGGCGTTTGAGTCGAGGAAGACACCTGAGGGTCCTCCAGCCTCGTTTTGATAACCAGCCAGTCTACCTGTTCAGTTCATACGTATTAGCAGTTTATAGTTGGGGTGGGGTGTATTGGATGCAAGGTCAACTCACGTTCACTAGGGTTGGGAGTGGGCTAGTGGGTTCTGGTCTGGCTCAGTGAGGTCTGGCTGTACGATGGGCGTATTAAAAGAACGGGCTGCACGAGTTAACAAGATGGGAGGGGGAAAAAAAGGTCTGGCTTGTTTGTATTGTTTTCCAACCAACCACAACCGTCCTGGGCGGCGCAAAGCCCCGGATGCTGCGACTGTGCTTTTTCAGCTTTATCCCAGCAATGTACATCCGGTAAGCCTAAACCTGACTACGTAGGTTGGTTTGGGACGGCACCTTGGGTGTATGATATTGACACTTAACGTCCAGTTTCTTCCTGCTGGCAGATTCACGCAAAACAGCCCAACGGAAAAAAGGGGGAAAAGGAAGCGGATTCTGGCACGGACCCGTGCATGCTGTTTGCAGGAAATGGTATGCAGCGTAGGCGGGGCTGTTCCACCCTCTGTCCCGTAACGTTCGCTATCGTGTCATCTGTTTATTTTTACAGAGACAACAACAACCCGTTACCAACCGGAACACCGGGCTCCGGGGCTCATATTTTGGAAGTATCTCTACCCAGTAGCTATGCCTCAACAGCACAGCTAACACGGTTAACGGCTGACGATGGCTTCGGTGCGGATGTTCGGCAAAGTTACGGCGAGACTTTTGGGAAGTATTCAGCCTCTTCGTTGCGGTCTCAAAACTACTCGTCCTGTTACATTTCTTCACCAGGTAAATTAATCCTTTAGGTAATTACTTAAATTCGTCGTAGGCTTGCTACACCACCGTGCAACTAATTAACTCAAAAAGTCCAAGGTTAAAGGTTGATTAACTGGTTTTTCCTGCTTTCTGAACACAACACCGTTGACTTCGGTATACACTGTGGTCGATTTGGATAGCTAACGTCACTTCAGTCATTTCAGGGCACTGTTCAAAGAATGATTTCTTTTTTCAACTTATTATTTTCTGTAACATCAGGCTTCTTGACCTGTCTAACATCAGATGTAAACTTGATCAAAAAGAGGTTGGTTGTTTTTTCTTGTGCTTGAATATGATCCATTCTTTCACCATCCTCCTAATGGAGGTATTCCACTGTGGAGAAAGGCAACTCTCTCTGCTTATGTCTGTCTTTCACTATCTGCTCTCCTGTGTCATGCATTCTGTAATTTGCATTCAGGATTTAAAGAATAACAAATGAATTATTTAAATGCATTACCTAGCTCTTAGAAACATAATTGATCAAGCCAATCAGCCTTGAAAAGTGTTTGACTGGTCATTACTGTACACAATGTCATCACTTAAGCAGTGCTCATTCAATTACATCTCCAAGGAAGCTGTTCGTGGAGAAAAATACCATGATTAGGCTGCTAAATATACTTCTTTAGGCTTGCCTTGCCCTTTACAATCCCAAGAGACACCACTAACAGCTCTTTGCTACAGCATAAAGGTCAATATCTTGTATCATATGCCAACATTGTGCACACACAGGCTTGTCTGTATAGTTTCAACACTGATCATCATGCCACAGCCATAGTCAAAGATGCAAGGTAAATGTCTGTCTGCACAAATCATAGTTGTGAGCGTAGTGCTGCATAAAGTGAAACCCCACATGGCACCAGAGCATCACTAAGAGGTTTTTGTGGTGTGGTTCTACTCACTCATGTTAATAATGAACTGTTAAATTGGCCAGTTTAATCTTTATTTTAGTACCCATTTTACCATACATACAAAGAAATTGCATAGGTCAGCTTAGTTGTGAGCAGGCTTATCCCAAGCGGATGGCCAAATCTTGGCCAGTGAAGGAAGAACAGGGCATACTGTATTGCTAAACGCCGTGATAGTCTCCATACTGAGTGAATATTAGCATACAGTTTGAGGGAATGAGGAAAACCATTATTTCCGTTGGATGGACAAGCTGCCATGAGTCACTCCTGCATGCAAGACTGACTAAGATGATTTCTATTTTTAGACTGAGTGATATATAAAATCGCAGAGCTGCAGTTTTCCTCTTTTCAAATGACATATTGTAAGCCAAGTGTTGATACAGGCAGCTACTCACAGAGCAGCAAACCCCATTTTGACCTCTAAGGGTAAAGACACACTGAACACAGCCATTTTTTTCAAAAACAGAACTCCTCTTACTCCTCTGTATCCTCGGGATGTCATAAGTCACATTTTTCACCCTAGTATGGTTATGGTCACTACTTCCGTGTTGTGCTATTCCCCTGTTTGAACCTCTAAAGATACAGCAGAAGCAACGTATTTAGCCTTGCAACATGCAACAGGGGTCTTTGTAATTACAGGCTCAGTGTCTTTAACCCCTAAGCCCCCTCCCCATAACTACAGACTGGGTGAGTGTTTGATATCAAAAGACAGGTGGAATATCAAATAGGCTGATTCAGCCTGGCCCATGTTGATCAAAAAGACTGTTGTGAGATTTAGATATTGGACAAAATGTAAAACTCTCAGGTCAAAAGTGTGTTTTTTTTTAAAGGAGTGTTGAAGCGTTTTGAAAAGGCTGGTACAACACCTGTGATAAGAGAGCCATTAACAAGACAGACTATATATAAATACAGCTGGCCAGTTTCAGGAATCCAGAGAGAAAGTTGCCGGTTTATATGACATAATAGGAAGCAGTATTAGCCAGGAAAATAACGGAGAAATAACAGATGTTGTGGATTAGCAACTGAAAGTGGAATTCTTCGAATTCCGACTTTCTAATTCAGTGTTTCTATACCCCTGCTCAACAGCAATTATAAACAACAATAGTCAGTGGGAGTAGAGATGAGTTGAGTATCGAGCATGTGCTGTCGGCTGCTCACACAGCCGCTCTTGAAAAAAGTAAAATGAGACATCATCCATTGAGAATCTGCAAGAGATATAAACCTCTAGGAACATCTGTTGTCATTTTTGTGCTGCCCTTTTTTGATTGCCATTTGGAAAATATTATCTAGGAAAAACACTTTCGCATTTATGAAAGAAGCTTCAGGGAAATTGTCTTTTATGCCATTGAGTGATGATGCTGTTAGATCATTTTCTTCTTTTCTACACTCACCATTGTAGCTATGCTACAGGTATAATATGATTGAGATTGAAATACTACTAAGCAGGGCAGGAGTGCTGAGAGAAATTTAACAGACAATAAGTGATACTGACTTTGTTCTGCAGCTACTAGTCATTGTTCACTGCCTGTATTTAAAATAACAGAAAAAAATGCAAGCAAGTGTTTCCCAAAATGTCATACTGTTCCTTGTGAACAGTATGACATTTTGGGAAACACTTGTTTGCATTTTTTTCTAAGTCAGATGAGAGGATCAATATCAGTTTCATCGCTGTGCATCCAGTTTTGAAAGGGTTCAGGAAGCTAAACAGGATGAAGAATGGGAAACTACAAGCATAGCATATAAAATGTGCCTTTCAGCATGTACAAAGCTTTCTTATTCACAAATTATGTCTTATGTATTAGAAATATTTAATAGATCTATTGAAAATGAGATATGGTGGTTTTAGAAGAAGTAAGAAGAGCTCTTTCTGTAACTGCACACTAGTGAAAAGTCCTGCTTTCATAGTGGGGTTGCCAGGTTTATGCACTGTTGTAACTCTGCTCTGTGACTCCTGGATGTGTTAGTGACTACCTGGCTAGCGACTGTTGCATGTTAGACACAACAGGTGAAACAGACGGCTCTGGAGTATTTTTTTTTTTACTTTTGACAGATGTCCCAAAATATAACGCTGTTCCTTTTTAAGCATGGAGTGACAACACTGCACATTGTGAAAACAAAACATGCACAAGCAGGTAGGGCTGGGCAAAATATCGATATTATAGCGATATCGTGATATGAGACTAGATATCGTCTTAGATTTTGGATAGCGTAATATTGTGATATGACATAAGTGTCTTTTCCTGGTTTTAAAGGCTGCATTACAGTAAAGTGTTGTACTTGCCTGAACTTAACAGACTGTTCTAGCTGTTCTATTATTTGCTTTTCCCCACGTAGACATTATGTCCACATTACTGATGATTATTTATCTAAAATCTAAGTGTGAAGATATTTTGTTAAAGCACCAGCGCCAACCCTAGAATATCGCCACGATATCGATATTGAAGTATTTGGTCAAGAATATCGTGATAACTGATTTTCTCCATATTGCCCAGCCCTACAAGCAGGGTTTCAAAAGCATACAGAAAGAAATCAGGAGGAAACAGTATTGTTGTAATGGTCACTCCTTCACATATATGTGTGTACATTGAGTGTGCTGAAATAATAACATATGCCTAAAGAGACATATGTCTATTCCACAGAACCCGTAAACCCCAAAGCGTCCGGTCAGGTCAGCTGAAAAAAAGCATAATTTTGTCACTGACATTTTTGTCTGACAGCTGGCCTCTTCTGCTGTTTAACCGCCTGGACTGGCATTATAATGTAAGATGGAGGATGTTTCATTTCAGCAAGCCTGACTGCCAGTTTCTCAGTGTGAAGGCTGGCCATGCCAGGCATAGAGGCTGTTCTATATTCGGGCAGCATCCACAGAAATAGAATAGGAATAAACCCCTGGAAGAAATGAGTGGACAACACCCGTAGGGAGTCTTTCAGACTTGCGTTTAGGGCTGCACGATATATGAGGGAAATGTCTAATTGCAATTATTTTGACACATATTATGATTGCGATATGATTCACAATATTGAAGGGAATGATCATTGTGTGTCATTATTCTCATTTTCATTGAAACATGTTAAAATGATTATAGTGTGATTTTTGCAAGGATCTGTAGCAAACAGATTTTTTTCTTTAGTCTGTGGGATACGATTTGTAGACCCAGGACGTCTCTGCAGCAGGTTTGACACATATTTTGCCTTTAACAAATATTGCAATTTGGATATTGCACTAGTCCAAATTGCTATTTCAATACAATTGCGATTAATTGTGCAGCGCTACTTGCATTTCACTCTGTTGATATCAAGGTCCTGGTCTTGGGACCAGTGCTGCTCAGCATGGAAAATTCCTCAAAAGACCTATGATGGGAGAATTAGTGTAGCAGAGTTTTAGACTCCATTTACACCCCCCCGCCCCCTTGTTTCCTGTCTGCTTCTCTACTATCAACCATCCAGTAAAGATGAAAATGCCAGAAAAAAACATGCCATCTGTATATGGGGAAAAGTGTATGCGCATGCAGAGCCTTTTTAAAATTGGAATGCTATCAGATAACACATCTGTACGTGGTCTGGCTCGCAGTCTAATCAGATCTGAGCCAGGTGTAAAGTTTAAACACATTCTTTAATAAAAAGATCTGCCTGACAATTGAAAGGTCCTCTAACTCTGCTTCTTCCTCCTGTGTCATGCAGTACTGGCAAAAAGCTACAGACAAGCCACTCTCCTCTGCAAATAAAAAATAAGTGGGCTCAATACAGCAGCATTGCTTTCCTTTACCTTTTACCTGGCTGAAACACTACACAGTCTTTGCACATTTAGATCTGCAAATTGCGTATTGAGATAACAAGAACATGTATTCGTACCAGATGTAAATGCAATGGCAAATATGCCTCTGTTCTTTTTGGAGTAACTCTCATCAAATTTCATAATACTAGGTGTGAATGAGGTCTTAGTTTTCAGACTTTCTCAAAACTTCAAAGTGACAGTAAGAAGTTGTTATGCAGCGCAAGGATTACATTATAAAAGTTTAATGTGCATCACCAGTCACCTTGAGATATTTGAATATATTTTGTCTGGCACAGGCTTTAAAGCTTAGACTTGCCATCTGCTTGAGCCAAGTCCTTATTGATTCCTTGTAGAAATGTGCATACACAATATAATTCAGTGTATCATCCTGGGCAGATACATAGACACATACATGTACACAATATGTCACTGTCCTGTTGTGGTCTGTCTTGTTAACAACACATGCTGGACATATGTGAGATCCATAGGATTGAATCCTTCAAATTAAACCTCATCAGGGCGCCTGGGTAGCTCACCTGGTAGAGCGCGCGCCCATATATAGAGGTTTGCTCCTCAACGCAGCGGCCACAGGTTTGACTCCGACCTGTGGCCCTTTGCTGCATGTTATTCCCCCTCTCTCTCCCCTTTCATGTCTTCAGCTGTCCTATAAAAATAAAAGCCTAAAATAGAGCTGGGCAATATATCAATATTATATCGATATCGTGATATGAGACTAGATATCGTCTTAGATTTTGGATATCGTAATATGACATAAGTGTTGTCTTTTCCTGGTTTTAAAGATTGCATTACAGTAAAGTGATGTCATTTTCTGAACTTACCAGCCTGTTGTAACTGTTTCATTATTTGCCTTTACCCACTTAGTCATTATATCCACATTACTGATGATTATTTATCAAAAATCTCATTGTATAAATATTTTTTGAAAGCACCAATAGTCAACACTACAATATCGTTGCGGTATCGATAGAGGTATTTGGTCAGAAATATCGTGATATTTGATTTTCTCCATATCGCCCAGCCCTAGCCTAAAATGCCTAAAATGCCCAAAAAACAATACAAAAAAATAAATAAATTAAA